>NW_015164220.1:118197-140059 GCF_001447785.1 Gekko japonicus
AATCTCTTCTTCTTCTTCTTTTACCTCACAGGGTGTCTGTTGTGGGGAGGGGAAGGGAGAGGAGTCTGTAAGCCGCTCTGAGACTCCTTTGGGTAGTGAAGGGCGGGGTATAAATCCAATCTCTTCTTCTTCTTTTACCTCACAGGGTGTCTGTTGTGGGGAGAGGAAGGGAAAGGAGTCTGTCAGCCGCTCTGAGACTCCTTTGGTTAGTGAAGGGTGGGGTATAAATCCAATCTCTTCTTCTTCTTCTTTTACCTCACAGGGTGTCTGTTGTGGGGAGGGGAAGGGAAAGGAGTTCATAAGCTGCTCTGAGACTCCTTTGGGTAGTGAAGGGCGGGGTATAAATCCAATCTCTTCTTCTTCTTCTTTTACCTCACAGGGTGTCTGTTGTGGGGGGAGAAGGGAAAGGAGTTTGTAAGCTACTCTGAGACTCCTTTGGGTAGTGAAGGGCGGGGTATAAATCCAATCTCTTCTCTCTTCTTCTTTTTATTCCGGGTTCCCCCCCACACATTCTCCATTACATTCCCTCCCTTCAGGGGTCAGCCCGGTTTCAGCCTGCTGTTGCCCTGGGTTATTTGGATGCTGTTTTGCCGTGGACACAAATTGCCTCTATTCGAACACCGGGAAAATCCGGAGTGGCAGGCAGATGCGGAAAGGGCCTAAATATCCCACTGCAAACTCTTGTCCTTGGAAGTTTAAAGGTATGTAGGGAGAGGGAGCCCAGGCTGGCTTTCGTATTTCAACAGGTTGTAATTCCAACGATTAGAGACGACGCCACAGGCCGGCTAATTAAGCCAGAGATAAATTAGCGCCTGAACGAAAGCGCGCGTTAGGAATTAATAAAGACTGTCCCAAGAGCCCCACGAGTTCTTGAGGCTGAGCTCGTAAACAGAAGTTTCTTGGAAGGAAGCGCCGTTCAGATCGGGGCCGGTCTTAAGTATTCCATTGCGGCACGCGGAACACGGCTCCGTAGGTTGGCCCCTCTTCCAAATTCCGGTGGGCCACGCATGTCGGATTTCTCTCCCGCTTCCAACACTCCTCGCACTTGAAAGGCTAAGGGCACTGGGGAGAAAACTAAGACCAGAACCCTCATCATGGGCTGTGTTTTCACATGTAGGGAGTTTTGATCTGGGATGGACATTCAGACCTGCAATTCCCCACCTGCTACTGAGGTAAAGAACAGCGGCCTGTTGCTTCCGAGTGCGAATTCATGCAATATCGTGGTAGATGCGCCTCCATTTTTATTATTATTGCTTTCATTCACTTATTGATTTCATTCCTCACCCATGGGGGACCCAAAGCAACTTAACATTGTTCTCCTCTCCTCTGTTTTTAATCCTCACTCCTCCGTTTTTTTTATCCGACAACAATCCTGTGGGGTAGGACAGGCTGAGAGAGTGTGACCAGTCCAAGGTCGCCCTGCGAGATTCCTTGATATGAGTGGGGATTCAAACCCAGCTGTCCCAGATACTAGTCTGACACTCTTAACCATGACACCACACTGACTCTCTTTTTTGGGAAGCTGTGTGGTCTGTCTCACAAATTAATAATACTGGTTGTGCGGAAAGACCTTTAATCCATCCTGAATATTCCCCCTGCACGTTCTTCTTTGAACGTCTCTTCTCTGAGCAGGAAATAGAATTGTACTTCCTCATTCTTTGTATTTATGGAGTAAGAGCCGGTGTAGCCTGACCTGGACGGCCTTGGTTAGTAGGATGGGAGACCACCAAGGAAGCCCAGGGTTGCTACGCAGAGGCAGGCAATGGCTACCCACCTCTGTCCTGAGCTGGATGGCCCAGGCTAGCCTGATCTCATCAGATCTCGGAAGCTAAGCAGGGTCAGCCCTGGTTAGTATTTGGATGGGAGACGACCAAGGAAGTCCGGGGTTGCTACGCAGAGGCAGGCAATGGCCAGCCACCTCTGTCCTGACCTGGATGGCCCAGGCTAGCCTGATCTCGTCAGATCTCGGAAGCTAAGCAGGGTCAGCCCTGGTTAGTATTTGGATGGGAGACCGCCAAGGAAGTCCGGGGTTGCTGTGCAGAGGCAGTAGAAAAGAGCAACAGTCCAGTAGCACCTTGAAGACTAACCAAATTTGTGGCGGGGGAGGAGCTTTCGTGAGTCCCTTTGCTCACTTCTGCAGATACCCGAAATGTCTGAGGATGTAAGCAGTGACTCACGAAAGCTCATACCTGAAGTATCTGAAGAAGTTCATACCTGAAAGAACCGAAGAAGCAAGCTTTGACTCACGAAAGCTCCTCCCCTGCCACAAATTTTGTTAGTCCTTAAAGTGCTTGCTCTTTTCTACTGCTATGGTCTAACTAACATGGCTACCCGTCTTGATCTACACAGAGGCAGGCCATGGCAAACCACCTCTGAATGTCTCTTGCCTCGAAAACCCCATAACGTCGCCAGTCGGTCAGCTGCGACTTGACGGCAGTTCCTGCCGCCAAGACCCAGTGCGGTGTAGTGGTTGAGAGTGTTGGACTTGGGTTCGAATCCCCACTCTGGCACATGGAGGCTTGCTGGGGAACCTTGAGCCGGTCGTGCTCTTTCAGCCTAACCTACCTCGCAGGGTTGTTGTGACGATAAAATGGACGTGAGGAGAAGGATGTAAGTTGCCTTGGGGTCCCCCACTGGGTCAGAAGGCGAGGTACAAAGGAAATGAATAAATCAGAAGAACCACTGGTACTGGATGAGTAGAAGGGCACCGGTTACATGCTTTAGAGAAAGATGGTCTTCATAATCAAAACGACTCTGTGTAAGATTTATCGGGATGAATTTTGGTATACGGGAAGGACTCTGCCTGCATATCTCTGTAATTTGTTCATTTTTCGTCAGACTGACTGGTATTTTCATATTGTTCATCAGGGACCGACATCGAGAGGGTAGGGACTTGCCGCACGTCCACACGATGAATTCGTGGCTTTATATGTGTGCCTCCAAAGCAAGCAAGATTTGAACAGAATAGGATTAGTAATCGACATAGGGCCCGGAGGTCTTCTGGAATTAAAACTGATTTCCCGGCAACGGCGACCGGTTCCCCTGGAGGCAAAATGGCAGCTCCGGAGGTTGGGTTGTATGGTATACTTCAGAGGAGAACCTGAAGTCCGAATCCCCTTCTGCTGTGGATGTTTGTTGGGTGACCCTGGCCTAGTCGTTTTATTTCTCAGTGGGGAAGATGGGAGAGGGGATTTGCTGTCATTCTGATGCACGGCAGGTGCAAAAATGGAAGTGACATCGTTGTGTCAGCATGACAAGACGATGCCACTTCTGGTTTTGCATTGGCGCAATGCCAAAAGGCTAGTCCCTGCCCGAAGAGATCTTCCCTGGAGTGCCAGCAAGCAGAGGTCATTTCAGGGGGGGAACGCGGGGGATCGCAGTTCCCCCGGGTGAGGTGCAGGGGGGCGGGGCACATGACGAAGCCCCGCCCCCTGCTTCTGTCCACTCCGCTTCCAGCCCTCATTCAGCCAGGAGGAGGCAGGAGAAGAGGGAGGGTAAGTTGCTTCCTCCCTGCCTCTCCCCACCCCTGCCTGCCTGGGGCCAGGGAGGGCCTTGGCGGGGCTTCCTTGCACTCCCGCTGGCCTTGCAGGTCCACCGCCGGGCCCCTGATGTTAGGGGGTGTGGCATATGCTAATGAGTTATGCTAATGAGTTCCCCTAGCTCTTTTTCTACGAAATGACCCCTGCCAGCAAGGATTGGCAGACCTAGTGGTGGTGGACCACTAGGTCTCCCCACCACAGACACCCTGTGAGGTGGGTGGGGCTGAGAGAGCTCTGACAGAACTATGGCTTGGCCAAGATCATCCAGCAGGTACAAGTGGAGGAGGAGGAGGAGGAGAAGAAGAACAGATTGGATTTATACCCCGCCCTTCACTCGGAGTCTCAGAGCGGGTTACAAACTCCTTTCCTTTCCCCTCCCCTCCCCACAACAGACACCCTGTGAAGGAGGTGGGGCTGAGAGAGCTCTTTCAAGAACTTCCCCGAGAGAAAAGCTCTGAGAGAACCTGTGACTGGCCCAAGGTCACACCAGCAGATGCATGTGGAGGAGTGGGGAATCAAACCCCGTTCTCCCAGATCAGAGTCCGCGCACTTAACTACTACACCAAACTGGCTGTCTTCTTCTGAAGTATACAGAGAAATAGTACTGACTGAATAAAACGTGGAATTCGCTGCCAGAGGATGTAGCGATAGTCGGGTTGCCAGGTGGAGTTGGAGTGCCGGCAGGGAGATTGGGAGGGGGTGTTCCAGGAGTGGGCAAGGATGTTGTCTGCTTTTGGGGCAAAACTTTATGGTAAAACTGGCATCAAACCATAGAGCTTTGCCCAAAAAGCAGAGTGTCACCCCTAAAGTCACTGACATGATGATATCACTTCCACATGATGTCAACGTGTTGCGGGTGTCGCACGAGGACTCACCGTTTGGGGCGGGGAGTAGCACATGAAATCGGAGGTTCCCCCGCCTGGGCCTGAGGAATGATTGGCGTGAGTGATGGCCACAGGAATAAACAGCTTCAAAAGAGGATTAGAGTCATGGAGGGTGAGTCTGTCAGTGGCTCCTAGGCATGGTGACTGAGAGAACCTCCACATTCAGAGGCACTAATCCTCTGGATCCCTGAGCTGGGAGGCAACATCAGGGGAAGGCCTCGGCCTCTCTGCCCTGTTGTTGGCCTTCAAGAGGAACTGGTTGGCCACTGTGTGAGACAAGATGCTGGACTAGATGGACCGCTGGTCTCATCCAACAGGACTCTTCTGATGTTCCTATGAAGGCCTCTATGCCCTGTTGTTGGCCCTCTGGATCCCAGAGCCGGGAGGCAACATCAGGGGAAGGCCTCGGCCTCTCTGCCCTGTTGTTGGCCCTCCAGAGGAACTGACTGGCTGCTGTGTGAGACAGGATGCTGGACTAGATGGACCACTGGTCTGATCCAGCAGGGCTCTTCTGATGTTCTTATGAAGGCCTCGGCCTCTAAACCCTGTTGTTGGCCCTCCAGAGGAACTGGTTGAGGCCACTGTGTGAGACAGGATGCTGGACTAGATGGACCACTGGTCGGATCCAGCAGGGCTCTTCTTATGTTCTTATGAAGGCCTCGGCCTCTTATGTCTTGTTGTTGGCTCTCCAGAGGAACTGGCTGGCTGCTGTGTGAGACGGGATGCTGGACTAGACGGACCCCTGGTCTGATCCAGCAGGGCTCTTCTGATGTTATTATCAGGAGAAGGCCTCGGCCTCTCTGCCCTGTTGTTGGCCCTCCAGAGGAACTGACTGGCTGCTGTGTGAGACAGGATGCTGGACTAGATGGACCACTGCTTTGATCCAGCAGAGTTCTTCTGATGTTCTTATGAAGGCCTCGGCCTCTCTGCCCTGTTGTTGGCCCTCCAGAGGAACTGGTTGGCCACTGTGTGAGACAGGATGCTGGAGTAGATGGACCACTGCTCTGATCCAGCAGGGCTCTTCTGATGTCCTTACAATATTGGTTTGTGAGAGTAATCAAGATATGGAACTGGAAGCATTTAAACACATTTAATTCGCTCCATGCCCTGTCCTGGCTGGCCCAGGATAGCCCCGTCTCATCAGATCTGGGAAGCTAGTAGGGTCAGCTCTGTTTAGTACGTGGATGGGGGACCCCTGAGGAAATCCAGAGTTTCTGTGCAGAGGCAAGCAAGGGCAGAACATGTCCTGGAAACCCTCCAGGCTCACTGTAAGTCAACTGTGACTTGACGTCCCTTTCTACACACACAAGCACTGCTGCTGTTACTGCAGTTGAAAACCAGGTTCGGACTTGCGGCTTTTCCTGATATGTCGAATTCTCACAGCAAGCCGATTTCTTTTTTAAAAAACACACCAAAACCCCCCCGAATTGCATGCAGGGCGAACGCCGACTGGAAAGTCAGCCGCCCGGTTGTACAGGAAAAGGCGTGAGTCATTCCGGCGAGCTTCCCCTGAAATCATCGCGCGAATCTGCCATGCTTTTTCGGTCGGCTACTGAAACTTGAGTTTTAAGGAAGGCGGCGAATTCTCGGCAACACAGACCTTCTTTTGGCCGCTTCAGAAAGCAGTCGGGGCGGTTTGTTTCTGCACAAAGGCAAAGACGGCCGCCGTTTCTTTTAAAGTCCATGAGTTGGTAGTCTCCGTGCCTGCCACCAGGGCAGTCCATTTCGGTCGCCAGACCAAATCTACAGATCTGGGGCTTTTCTTTGTCGTCGCCCCCCCAAAAACCCACAAATCTGCACAGATAAGTACTTCGTGGCCCAAAAGAAAGGAAAGTGTTTTTTTCCCCCTCCCTGTTCGAGAAATGCATTTAAATAACCTTCCTCGTCGAGCTCTCCCCCGCCTCCCTTGTTAGCACTGCCAGGTTTCCACTCCGGCACAAAGCCCCTCAAACTGTTCCGCTCCGGATCCGGCCCGCCTGAGCGTTTTCTCGCTCGCAGCGCACCCATCCGAAGCCAAAGGAAGCCGCAGCGTGCCGTGGGGGTGGGGGGGAGAAGTGAGGGGACATTCCTCGCATTCGGTACTGGGGAAGGGAGAGAGCTCGCGCACGCTTCCAAGTAACAGCATTAAAATCTTGGCCTTCTCCCCCCCCCCCCCCGCCTTTCCCCCCCTTCTGGGAAATCGGCCAAGGCGTTTGGATTTTAAAACGTGTGTGCACTTTGGCGCTTTCCCGTCTCTATATAAAGAACACTACTCAAGAGACACTCTAGGCTTGCCCGGTTTTGTTTTGTTCTCTCTTTAGTCCCCCCTAGAAGATTTGTGGCGTGATCCTCTCTGTACTCAGAGTTCAGGGGAACTTGAGTTTTCTCTCTTTTTTTGTGTGTTTCCCTCACCTAGGCCGTGGCCTCCGTACGGGGGGGGGGGGCAGGGTCCCCCCAACGTGGTATCTGTGGGCCACTGTGGCAACACACCAGCACTTTTTCCTGATGCCTGACAATGCTCCCTCTAAGCTGTGGAGTCCTGTGAGCAAAAATTCGACTTCGTGAGCCGCTGGCATCAAAGTTGTGAGGGAGCCATTTGGCTGCTGCATCAATTAGCTTGCTCTGGAGCCCTCCTTCCTGAGCCGAGACACAAATATGTGAGCCAGAGGCTAAAAATCTTTGAACTAGCTCACATTAACTCTGCTTAGAGGGAACACTGGGGGGGAGGGAGGGAGGGAGGGAGCAATGCTCCCTCTAAGCTGTGGAGTCTTGTGAGCAAAAATTCCACTTTGTGAGCTGCTGGCATTAAAGTTGTGAGTGAGTGATTTGGCTGCTGCATAAATTAGTTAGCTCTGGAGCCGGCCTTCCTGTGCCGAGACAAAAATCCGTGAGCCGGAGGCTAAAAAACTGTGAGCCAGCTCACACTAACTCAGCTTAGAGAGAACACTGACCATAACCCAGGAGTCTCTACTTTGTGAACTACTGGCTCAATTTGGCTACTGCACAAATTAGTTTGCTCCGGAGCCCTCCTTCCTGAGCTGAGACAAAAATGGGTGAGATGGAGGCGAAAAAACTGTGAGCTAGCCAGGGGTAATTTCCTGCGGGAGCGCACAGGAGCGGAGCTCCGGCAGTAAGGAGCCCAGGGGGTGGGCACATGCAACAAGCCCCCCCCCCTGCTCCCAGCAGCTCTCAGTCAGGCCACAAGGAGCAAGAAGCAGCCAGGTAAGTTGCAGAACCCCCCCCCGCCCACCTTCAGGTGTAAGCTCTCCCTCCTCTGTGAGGGCAGATCTGCACGTTCCCCCCCCCAATAGCTAGTGATTCAAAACAGTCCAGTGGAGCCTGAGCGGTGGGTGTTGTCTTCTGACACACTTCCTGTGATGTCAGGGGGTGTGGCATATGCAAATAAGCTATGCTAATGAGCTCCAGCACCTCTTTTTCTACAAAATGACCCCTGGAGCTAGCTCACACTAACTCAGCTCGGAGGGGACACTGCTTCCAACCAGTGTTCCCTCTAAGCTGAGTGAATGTGAGCCAGTTCACAGTTTTTTAGCCTCCATCTCACAGATATTTGTCTGAACTCAGGGAGGAGGTCTCCAGAGCCAACTAATTTATGCAGTAGCCAAACTGCTCGCTCACAACTTTAATGCCAGGAGCTGACTAAGTAAGTAAGTAAATTTATTACAGTCATTGACCAGTACACAGTAAAGGAAGTAAAACCCCAAACTTAAAATATTTCTGTTCCCTGTACAGTAATACAATATTTGTAAAATACATAAATAAACCACTAATAACCTAAAATATTAAGTGAAATAAGTTAAATTACTTCTAAAACCATCTCTAAAATATCAACTAGCATGACTTGTCCATATTTTACTCAGCTTAATTGCCAGCCAACCATACTTAGCAATTTTGAAGGTGACGTCTCTGTTTCTATCAGCGAGCATTTTCTCGAGGAGACTTTTTTGATCTTTCCCTGGGAAACTAGAAATTACTGGTACTACCAATGCCTCCCGAATCTGTTTATAGATTTTACAGTCAAAAATTACATGCGCCGACAAAGTAGAATTCTTGCTCACAAGACTCCACAGCTTAGAGGGAGCCTTGCTTCTGACTGACTGTCAGAGAGTTGATTTGGCAGTGCGGATTTTTAAAGATCGTCGCTTTGGCGGCCGCCGCCGCTCCCGCAGCACAGAGATCTTCACTGTGTGGCCATCGTTTTGCGGCTGACTCCACCTCCTGCATTTTGTCGCTGCGCCCAACATAACCGTGTCGGAATTCTAACTGCGTCTGCAAGTTCAAAAAGCTCGGAGACCCCCCCTCTCCTGAGCGGAGTAACTTTGCACAGCGCTCGGAAGCTGGGAGTGACTGGTTTGTTTTATGTATTTATTTTTCGGATTTTTATTCCGCCCTCCCCGAAGAAAAAAGTAAACGGACTGTTAGGCTCATATTGGTGGCATCAGAGCATTTCAGTAGATTGGGGGGGAATCAGGGAGGCCGACTAAGATGGATACCTGCTGCCTCATTCAAAGGCTTGGCAGAACAGCCTTGTTTTACAGGCACCGTTTGTTGCTGTTCAGTCGCACAGTCGAGTCCGAATCTTCGCAACCCCATGCGCCACATCACGCCAGGCCCTCCTGTCTTCCGCCGTCCTCCGGAGTTTGCTTAACTTCACATTCATTGCCTTGATAACACTGTCTGGCCATCTCATCCTTTGCCCTCCCCTTCTTCTTTGACCTTCAGTCTTTCCCAGCATCAGGGTCTTCTCCAGTGAGGGCTCCCTTCTCAGAGAGCCAGTTTGGTGTAGTGGTTAAGTGCGCGGACTATAATCTGGGAGAACGGGGTTTGATTCCCCACTCCTCCACTTGCAGCAGCTGGATGACCTTGGGCAAGCCATAGTTCTGTCACAGCTGTCCTTGTTTCTGTCAGAGCTCTCTCAGCCCCACCTACCTCACAGGGTGTCTGTTGTGGGGAGGGGAAGGGAAAGGAATTTGTAAGCCGCTCTGAGACTCTGAGTGAAGGGCAGGGTATAAATCCAATCTCTTCTTCATTTGGTGGCCAAAGTATTTGAGCTTCAACCTAGCAGTTCGAAAGCAAGAAATTGCAAGTAGTAGAAGAAGAAGAGATTGGATTTGTACCCCGCCCTTCACTTGGAGTCTCAGAGCGGCTTACAAACTCCTTTCCCTTCCCCTCCCCACAACAGACACCCTATGAGGTGGGTGGGGCTGAGAGAACTCTGACACAAACTGCTCTTTCAGGAACAGCTGTGCCAGACCTTGTGACTGACCCAAGGTCACATCAGTAGGTGCAAGTGGAGGAGTGGGGAATCAAACCCGGTTCTCCCAGATTAGAGTCCGCGCACTTAACCACTACACCAAACTGTCTCTTCGGTACCACTTCGGTGGGAAGGTAACAGCGTTCCGTGCGCCTTGGTGTTTAGCCATGCCGGCCACATGACCACGGAAATGTCTTCGGACAGCGCTGGCTATTCGGCTTGGAAACGGAGATGAGCACCATAACCCTAGAGTAGGATTCGACTGGCTTTCAAGCAAGGGAAACCTTTACCTTTACCTATCTGTCCTTCCAGGAACAGTCAGGGAGGGTGGATTTAGGATTGACTGATCTGATCTCCTTGCAGTCCAAGAGACTCTCAAGAGTCTTCTCCAGCACTGCAGAATGATAAAAGGTTCCGCAGGGCCCTGATCAGTGCGAGCAGAAAGGGCCCTGGCCCTGGCCGAGGCTAGGCGGACGTCCTTTGGGCCGGAGATAGCCAGTAGGTGATACGGACGTCTAGGGCTGGACGTTACTACTCTAAGCATTTGATATTATTTTAACCAACCAAAATTGTCAATTTTCCTCTCTCATTGTTTGTCTTTTTAAATAAAAGTTTAAATAAAGTTTAAATAAAAGCCCCTGCTGTAGGGAATGGTTACGATGGTGGGTTGAAAGACATCACTGCTTGGCACTTTAAATGAATAATGGCCCCGGTCACACGAAGAATTTGCCGCGCGAAAGGCATGAATGCTGGGTGGATTTTTGGGGCGCGATCACACCGCAACAGCTGGCAAGCGTAGCGCACCCGTGGCCAACCCGTGGTGTGCCGCCAAACATGCGCCGTTAAAAAGTACCTGCAAAGATCTACTAGCAAATGGTTTGCCATGGGCTGCATACGGACTCGTTTGGCATGATCACGCCGGCACGTGCCTATTCCCTCCGGCCGTCCTCTTTGCAGCGGGCACCGAAGGACGAAAGCCTGGTGTGCTGCCATTGCGTCTGATCGCATAATGGCGGATCAAAATGCGACGGCACAAATAGCCACGCCCCCCCTGCGCGTGTTTTCCAGCACGTGTTGCCGGTTCCAATAATAATTGATATCAAGTCGCAGCCAACTTATCGCGACCCCGTAGGATTTTCAAGGCAAGAGATGTTCAGAAGTGGTCTGCCACGGCCTGCCCCTGCGTAGCAAGCCCGGACTCTCTCGGTAGTCTCCCATCCAAGTACTAACCGGGGCAAGCCCTACTTTGCTTCCGGGTTTAAGCTAGTCTGGGCTGAGTAGAACACTTTCAAAAAGCTGTCCAAAAGGAGGGGAGGGGCTGTGGCTCAGTGGCAGGGCATTTGCTCGATGGACAGTATTGTCTACTCAGTCTAATTCTGTATAAGGCAGCTTTACATGTTCCTTGCATTTTAAAGATTCTCTCTTAACACTAAAGCGCCGAGCAGCTAGTCAATCATTTGTTTCGGCACCGTGATCTGCTCCGACTTATTCTGATCTCTTCCTCCGACAATTCACTGCCACAGGAGGCAGTGGTGGCTACAACCATGGACGGCTTCAAAAGGGAATTAGATAGGCACATGGAGCAGAGGCCCATCAGTGGCTATTAGCCACAAGGTATAGATAGGAGCTCTGGGGCAAGTGATGCTCTGTCTTCTTGGTGCTTGGGGGGGGGGCAACAGTGGGAGGGCTTCTAGTGTCCTGGTCCCACTGGTGGACCTCCTGATGGCACCTGGTATTTTGGGCCACTGTGTGACACAGAGTGTTGGACTAGATGGGCCATTGGCCTGATCCAACATTGGCATCTCTTATGTTCTTATCCCCTTCCCAACCCCATGAGGCCTCAACTTTGGAGTCTATAAGTTGCCTCGTGTAGGTCCGGCGAGGCGGCGTGTTGAAATAAAATGGGGGGGGGAGGCAGGGTGTAAATATTTTAATAAGCAAACTTGAACAGAACTTGCCAGGCCTCCTACATATATCTGTCAGCAGCTCTAACGAAAGAGTCGCTGTATTTCAGACCGAGAGTTCGGTTGTCCGCAGTGCAAACACGTAGCTCTCAAACCCGCAGCTTCCTTCTCCCGGATCAACTTGCAGTTAAGCAAGTCTTCTTATCTGTGTTGCGGTGATCACGAGCTCAGTTGTTCACATTCATTTTTCTTTTTATGTTCGTTGACCAGTCGCCCTTACCTTACATTCCATGCACGTATGGCTGAATGTTCCACTTAACCCCCACACATACAACGAGACGTAGGTGCACCCGTGCAGGATGCCTTATGCGTTCCCATAACATGCACACCAGGCTAAAGTAACAGATTCAGAGGGTAGCCATATTGGTCTCCAGAAGAAGAGCTAGATTCAAGGCCAGTAGCACCTTAGAGATGAGGAAGAATTTTTGAGGTAGGAGCTGTTGAGAGTCAACGGTCTTTGTATCTGACGAAGGGAGCTTTGACTCTCAAAACTCATACCCTGAACTTTCTTGTTGGTCTGTAAGGTGATCATAGCGAGTGATGACAATGTGGAATTCGCTGCCAGAGGATGTTGTGGTAGTCTCAGGAACAAACAGCTTCCAAATGGGATTAGATAGATTCATGGAGGAGAGGTCTATCAGTGGCTACTGGCCATGGTGACTGAGGGGAACCTCCACATTCAGAGGCACTAATCCTCTGAATCCCAGAGCCAGGAGGCAACATCAGGGGAAGGCCTTGGCCTCTCTGCCCTGTTGCTGGCCCTCCAGAGGAACTGGCTGGCCACTCTGTGAGACAGGATGCTGGACTACCCTGTTTCCCCGAAAGTAAGACATCCCCCGAAAATAAGACCTACTTACAGTTTTGCCTCTCGCTGAAATGTAAGACATCCCCCAAAAAGAAGACCTCCCCGATAATAAGGCCTCCCCCAAACATAAGGCCTCCCCCATAGTAAGGCTCCCCGAAGCTACCGTAACTCTGGACTCTGGGCTGTAGCGGCGGGCGCCGCCGCACAGCTCACCGTTGGCCACCACGCAGCTGGAGCAGACAGGAAGTGCGAGGTCTCTTTAAATCAGAGAGCCCGCGCCACCGCCAGGAGAAGCTGCCGCCTGCTGCTTGCTCTGCCCTGACGGAGTGTACCGTATTCTTCTTCATGGAAAAATAAGACATCCCCGAAAATAAGACCTAGCGCATCTTTGGGAGCAAAAATTAATATAAGACACTGTCTTATTTTCGGGGAAACAGGATAGATGGACCCCTGCTCTGATCCTGCAGGGCTCCTCTTACGTTCCTAAGGTGCTACTGGATTCCAGTGTAGCTGGGCTACGGTGTGGCAGTAAAGAGGTGGGAAAGCTTTCAGAATTTAGGGTTCCCAAACCCAGCACATGAAACATTAGCATACATCCCTTTTCTCCAATGTGCTGTTTTTATTTCTAATAATTTGTAGGGAAGTTTTATATTAGGAAACTATGAAACTGTGGCCCCTTCCCCCTGAGTCTGAAGCGGTCCAGCCTCGTCTACCGTCTCAGGGCCAGGCTTTTGTCTCCCAAGCGGGCAGGTGAAAATTCAAGTGCGTGCTGAAACTAAACAAACCTTTGGGAATTCTAAAGGACCGGTCGGGTTCACGCTCAACAGCAGCTTTCTCTCAAAGCCTATGTCGCTTTTTTTTTGTCTTTTCACAAATCCACCCGCTCTGGCTTAGCATTTTGATAAATATTCCCGTTCTAATTTCCACGAGGGTGTGTACGGCCGGGAGAGAGAATGCTTTGTGCGTGCCTGGCTGTTTGAAACTGGAACCACTCCAACGAGAACTTCTGCAGCTGCACATCCAAGAACGATGTACCTTATTCATTAAGGTTTTAAGTTGTTGGGTTTTTTTAAGAGTGAGCGGGAGAGAGAAAACGAATGAACTTTACAGCCCCCGGGGCATTTGCCACTGCAGTTGTTCCGGCAGTTAAAGCCTAGAGGGGGAAATTCCTTCACATATGAAGTCGGCAGCAGACTTCGGATGAAGAACAAAAACTCTGTGTTTAAGGGACAGGCCCATGATAGGACAGGCCAGAGGTGTGTGCCCCAGAGACGTGGGATGTGAGACCCCCCTGGCGAGGTTATATTCATTTGCACCCTTTGTGCCCTGCCTTTCTGTCCAATGGAGACCCAAAAGCGCCGTCCTCCATTTTCTTCTCCGTTTTATCCTCACAACAACCCTGTGAGGTAGGTTAGGCTGAGAGAGTGTGACTGGCCCAAGGTCGCCTAGCCAGCTTCTGTGGCACGAGTGGAGATTCGAACCCGAGCCTCCCAGATACTAGCCCAACACTCCTAACCGCTATACCAAAACTACCTTTTATTTATTTGGTGTAGTGGTTAAGTCCGCGGACTCTAATCTGGAAGAACCGGATTTGATTCCCCTCTCCTCCACTTGCACCTGGCTGGATGACCTTGGGCAAGCCATAGTTCTGTCAGAGCTGTCCTTGAAAAAGAGCAGTTTCTGTCAGAGCTCTCTCAGCCCCACCTACCTCACAGGGTGTCTGTTGTGGGGAGGGGAATGGAAAGGAGTCTGTAAGCTGCTCTGAGACTGCTTTGGGTAGTGAAGGGCGGGGTATAAATCCAATCTCTTCTTCTTCTTCTTTTTCTTTGAAACCCAGTGCCTTTGGTTCTGACTGCAGCCTGCTGATAAAAACAGACTAGAAAATCCTTTTTCGTCCCCCCCCCCGAATACAGACATGAACCATGTAGCCCAGGGGTGTCAAACATGTGGCCCGGGGGCTGGATCAGGCCCTCAGAGGGCTTCTATCGGGCCCGCAAGGGACTAGCTGTCTCCTGCTTCTTCCTCCAGTGCTGCTGCTGTGTCATAGCTTGCTTTCCCAGACTCTCTCAATCGCTTGGGAGAGATAGATAGGCAAGCTTTTGCTCCCCGCCCTGGGCTGAGGCTCCTCCCCCTCCCAGATGGCTACAGCACAGACATTTCGATGCAATAATTCAAAGCAAGAAGTGTCAGTTACCAGAGACTGTTAGATAAACAAAACATTGCAAGAATGCTAATGTTTCAGGCACGTTTTTATTTTAGGTAAAAAAAACCCCCACCTTTGTGTTTGTGTCCTTTATAAAGTTTATATCTCCGCTACCTGGCATTACCTTTTAGGACACACATGACCCGCCCAACAAGATTATTCCAAATCTGGCCCTCCATAACAAATGAGTTCGACACCTTTGATGTAGCCGGTCCGCTTGAACTCCTGTTCACTATCTTATTCATTTGTTCCCCGCCTTCCCCGCCCCTCCCAATGGGGACCTAACGCAGCTTAGGTCGGACTCCTCTCCTCCAGTCTATTGCCGCAACAGCCCCGTGCCTAGGGCAAATGTGGCTGGCCCTCGGTCATCCAGCAAGCTTCCACGGCAGAGCGGAGGACTGGAACCCAGGTCTCTCAATTCCTGGTCTGATGCTCTAACTACTACACCCCAGTGGCTCTCTCCATCTGGAAATCACAGGCTCCCAAAAGAGCAGGGGAATCTAAAATGGTGAATTTCTACTTTGCGAAGCTGTTCGTCTCATTGAATTAAAGTAAAGGTAAAGGTTTCCGTTGCTCGAAAGCCAGTCGAATCCGACTCTAGGGTGCGGTGCTCATGAAGATGTTTCCGTGGTCATGTGGCCGGCATGACGCGACACCGAGGCGCACAGAACGCTGTTCCCTTCCCACCAAAGCGGTACCTTTTTATCTACTTACAGTTTCTTGCTTTTGAACTGCAAGGCTGGCAGGAGCTGGGGCCAGAGACAGGAGCTCACTCGTCATGCGGCACTCGGGTCTTGAACTGCCGAACTACCGATCTTCCAGTCTGCAGCTCAGCGTCTTAACCACTGAGCCACCGCAGCAGAATTGGGGTGCGGTTAATGCGACCGGGCACTGTTTGTGTTCCGTGTGCTCTTCGTTCTAGGGAGTTTGCCATCTCTTCCCCGCACAGCATTCTGATTGTTTTAGCTGTGGACTACCAGAGAGTGCTTCAGGTTCATGGATGAACATGGGAGAAATGGCAGGTTAACTTTTGTCAAAAATAAGAACTGTTCCTCTGGTACATAATGAAAGTTCCTCCCTCCTGATTACTGGATCGTACCGGATTATCTGGAGTCCTAAACTGGTTTAACAGAAACCAGTTCGGGTTCTGTCTCCAAACCTAACTGGTAGAAACATTTTTCTCGCTACTTAATGGTGTGGGGCAGGCAGAGAGGCGACGAGTAAGAGGAAGGGAACAAGGCATGGTTCTTTTATAGCGTATCTAACGCAGAGATGTAAACGCCTTTCCAAGTCTCGCGTTTCCTCTCATGTGACTTTAAATGAAACCACAGGTTCAGATGTGAGCATAACTGCAGTGAAAGAATTAAAGCTTTGTGTCTTTTTTCCCGTTCCTACGGGAGGGGCCATGGCTCAGAGGTAGAGCATCAGCTTGGCATGCCGAAGGTCCCAGGTTCAATCCCCGGCATCTCCAGTTGAAAGGACCAGGCCGTAGGTGAAGTGGAAGGCCCCTGCCTGAGACCCTAGAGAGCTGCTACCAGTCTGAGTAGGCAAGTCTGACCTTAATAGACCAAGAGTCTGATTCAGTATAAGGTAGCTTCATGCATATGGAGCTTCCTTTTAAGGTGTTACAGGATCCTTCCCATATTAAACAGCAAGTGGTAAACTTTTATGAATTGTTCAGTATCAGTAGCTACAGTATGGCACCCTCCGTTATAGTTATTTGTTCAAGTTTCAAGGCCTATGCTGAAAGGCCTATACCCAGGGGTCATTTCCAGCAGGAGCACGCAGGAGCAGAGCTCCGGCAGTAAAGAGCCCAGGCGGCGGGCACATGCAACAAGCCCCGCCCCCTGCTCCCAGCAGCCCTCAGTCAGAGCAAGAAGCAGCCAGGTAAGCTGCAGAACTCCCCCCGGTCCAAAACAGTCCAGTGGTACCTTTAAGAGCAAGTTTTATTCAGGTACAAGCTCTCCCTCCTCTGCGAGGACAGATCTGCACATCTCCCCCCCCCCACAATAGCTGGCAATCCAAAACAGTCCAGTGGAGCCTGAGCGGTGGGTGTTGCCTTCTGACACACTTCCGGTGATTTCAGGGGGTGTGGCGTATGCAAATAAGTTATGCTAATGAGTTATGCTAATGAGCTCCTGCACCTCTTTTTCTACGAAATGACCCTCACTTGTTACCAGTTTGATGTAGGGGTTAAGTGCAGGGACTCTAATCTGGGAGAACCGGGTTTGATTCCCCACTCCTCCACTTGCAACTGACTGGATGACCTTGGGCAAGCTATAGTTCTGTCAGAGCTGTCCTTGAAAAAGAGCAGTTCCTGTCAGAGCTCTCTCAGCCCTACCTGCCTCACAGGGTGTCTGTTGTGGAGAGGGGAAGGGAAAGGAGTTTGTAAGCCGCTCTGAGACACCTTTGGGTAGTGAAGGGCGGGGTATAAATCCAATCTCTTCTTCTTCTTCTTTTACCTCGCAGGGTGTCTGTTGTGGGGAGGGGAAGGGAAAGGAGTTTGTAAGCTGCTCTGAGACACCTTTGGGTAGTGAAGGGCGGGGGGCTGGATTTGACATAAATGTCACTTTGTTGGGTCAGGCCATGTGTGCCATAAAACGTAAAGCCAGGTACCGGATATATAAACTGTATAAAGGACAACAGCTGCTCTGCTCCGAGTTGGAGTATCCTCACTGCAGGTCCCCATGGGCTGGGAGGGGGGTGTAGAGGAAAACCCACACGGGGGGACTGGAGATCCCACCCTGCTTGAGTGCTGCAGACGAGGTTGTTCCGCCACGCTGAAGCCAAAGTCAGAGGCCCCCCCCCCCCCGCCGTCCCCTCTTAAGCAAAAGTCAGCCCCCCCCCCCCAAGCAGTCTCCTGTTCCCTCCCTTGCACTAGTCACTCGAAGGCCACATAAGAGCCCTGGAGGGACCCATTCCGGCTCTCGGGCCTTATGTTTGACACCCCCGGACTAAACGGTGGCATTTGGTGGCGGCCAGTGTGAAGAGTCTCCATTGTAAACGTGGTTCTCTGCTGAAGGCCTGGAGGAATTACTTCCAACAAATCAGTTCTGACTCTAGTCCTGTTCTCATGTTACACTGGACCCACAAACAATTCATGTATGGCGTATGCTAGATCTTCCTTTAAATACACACCGAGCGATCTTCACGTGATGTCATAAGAACAGAAGAGACGCCAGTGTTGGATCAGGCCAATGGCCCATCCAGTCCAACACTCTGTCCCACAGTGGCCACAAATACCAGGTGCCCTCAGGAGGTCCAGCAGTGGGGCCAGGACATTAGAAGCCATCCCACTGTTGCCCCCTCCCCAAACACCAAGAATACAGAGCCTCACTTGCCCCAGACCGAGAGTTCCTATCTATAAGAACATAAGAGAAGCCAATGTTGGATCAGGCCAATGGCCCATCCAGTCCAACACTCTTGTCACACAGTGGCCAAAAATCCCAGGTGCTATCAGGCGGTCCAGCAGTGGGGCCCAGGACGCTATAAGCCCTCCCACTGTGCCCCCCCAAGCACGAAGAAGACAGAGCATCTCTTGCCCCAGACCAAGAGTTCCTATCTATAAGAACATAAGAGAAGCCAATGTTGGATCAGGCCAATGGCCCATCCAGTCCAACACTCTTGTCACACAGTGGCCAAAAATCCCAGGTGCCTTCAGGAGGTCCATCAGTGGGGCCCAGGATGCTATAAGCCCTCCTACTGTGCCCCCCCCCCCCCCAGGCAACAAAGCCACCCTTAACACTCTGTGTCACACAGTGGCCACAAATACCAGGTGCCATCAGGAGGTCCAGCAGTGGGGCCAGGACACTAGAAGCCCTCCCACTGTTGACCCCCCCCCCAAGCCCCAATGTCCAATGCTCTTACGCTCAACATCCAGTTTAGACCCCAGGCACTGGTCCCCGGTTTTGTTTGTAAAGTGCATGTAATGTTGATTCCTTACAAAGAGATGTCTGGAACCCAGTTAAGAAGCCACTTTTTTTTGAGAAACGGATTCCCCCTTGTTCTGTCAGAAGAAGCCTCCTCAGGCAGGGAGACGTGTTCAAACTTGGCCAAGCAGAGCAGTATGGCATGAGCTGGGTAAAAACAACAGCTGTACATAGCACAGCTGTACACAGTGTAGAAATATCTCACATCTGGAAGGGGGAAGTCCAAGGAAAGTGCTTAGTGGGACTCCCATCTTCTGAGTGTGGAGAATTTGCACAGGGCGCGCTTCAGCTGGGGCCATATTTAGAATAATAGAAGCACCGTGTTGGAAGGGGCCCGACAGGACATCTGGTCCAACCCCCTGCTCAGTTCAGGATCAGCCTAGCCTAGCGCATCCCTGACAAGGGTAAGACTGCCAGGGAGGGGGAGCTCACCACCTCCCCGGGCAGCCGATTACACTCTTCCACAACTCCGACTGTAAAAAAAGTTTCTCCTAATATCCAGCTGGTATCTTCCCACCCTTAACATGCCCAATTGGAACGACTCCTTGCAAGTTTCCGGCATACAGGACAAGGCATCCCTGTTTTGTGCACCAATCGAAATTTCCCTTTAAGAACAGACACACGGGGCCAAACTAAGGTCCTTTCCGCACTAGACCGTCAATCCTGATTCAGCCCTGTCCCCGAATTTACATTCTACACTACACACGAGTTTGCCCCTGTAATTATCTCGGGGTATTTTTACATTCCACACTACACTCAAGTTCACCCCTGTAATTATCTCTGGATATTTTTACATTCTACACTACACACGAGTTCACCCCTGTAATTATCTCGAGGTATTTTTTGTTTCCACATTACATTGTCATCCTGGTTTCGCCCCACACTTGTCCCGGGATAAACGGATGCTGTTATAACCAGGGAGAAATGCAAGGTATTGCGTCGCGAGTTGAACTCTGATAAAACCAGGGATGAGATCCAAGTGCAGAAAGGACCCAGATGTCACCCTTTTGAAACAGTTGGGTCCAGATCAGTGTTCCCCCTAGGCTGAGTTAGCGTGAGCTAGCTCACAGTTTTTTAGCCTCCAACTCGCACATTTCTTGTCTTCGTTCAGGAAGGAGGGCTCCAGAGCAAGCTAATTGATGCAGCAGCCAAATCGCTCGCTCACAACTTTAATGCCAGCAGCTCACAAAGTAGAGTTTTTGCTCACGAGACTCCACAGCTTAGAGGGAGCACTGGTCCAGATGCCTCAGACCCAATGTTCGGTCTCCTCCAGCCCCACAGCAACTGCAGGGATCGGCTTCTTTTTAAAAAAGGAAAGCCCAAGTGGATGCAGAACAGCATTTGCGGGGGGAGGGTATTTTGTAAGTGGGGCGGACAAAGAAGAAAAGGAGATTGGATTTATACCCCGCCCTTCACTACCCAAAGGTGTCTCAGAGCGGCTTACAATCTCCTTTCCCTTCCCCTCCCCACAACTGACACCCTGTGAGGTAGGTGGGGCTGAGAGAGCTCTTGACAGAAACGGCTCTTTTTCAAGGACAGCTCTGATCAGAACTATGGCTCGTCCAAGGTCATCCAGCAGGTGTAAGTGGAGGAGTGGGGAATCAAACCCGCTTCTCCCAGATTTGAGTCCGCACACTTCACCACGACACCAAACAGGAGGAGATTGGATTTATACCCTGCCCTTCACTCGGAGTCTCAGAGCGGCTTACAGTCTCCTTTCCCTTCCCCTCCCCACAACAGACACCCTGTGAGGTGGGTGGGGCTCAGAGAGCTCTTGACAGAAATGGCTCTTTTTCAAGAACAGCTCTTATCAGAACTATGGCTTGCCCAAGGTCATCCAGCAGGTGCCTGTGGAGGAGTGGGGAATCAAACCCAGACTAGAGTCCGCACTCCAAACCACTACACCAAACTGGCTCACTATTGACTGGCTCACTAAAGAGCCTATTGGCAGGAGTGAAAAGGGCCGGCAGTTTACGGCCGTCTTATGTCAACCCCTCAGGGTCTTCAAGGCGTCTTGTGAACTCAAAAGTTATGGCCCAACGCTTGTGCAGTGGTGATGATCGAACGTGCTGTCAAGTCGCAGCCTGCGTACAGCGACCCTGCAGGGATTTCAAGGCAAGAGACATTGAGAGGTGGCTTGCCATGGCCTGCCTCTATGTAGAAAATGGGACTGTCGAGAGAGTGTGCGACTGCAATTTAAAAAAGGCCAATGCTACGCTGGGGATTATTAGGAAGGGAACTGAAATCAAATCAGCCAGTATCCTAACGCCCCTGTATAAATCGATGGTGCAACCTCATTTGGAGTACTGTGTACAGTTCTGGTCACACCTCAACAAGGGTATTAAAGCATTGGAAAAAGTGCAGAAGAGGGCAACTAGAATGATAAAAGGGTTGGAACACTTTCAGTGGGTGCGTTCAGACGGTGCATTTGCAACGGTATAGGTGCCGGTTGGAATCGGTGTACTTACCGGCGTTCACACAGCGAACATCTGCCTTCTGTCCCTAACCGTTGCAAAGAGCTTTAAACCGTTGTATTCTCCCACTAGGTCCCCAAGTGGTGGTATCCTGAGTGCAACGGTTGTAATCGCTCTACCCCCCGTCTGATCGCTCTCCAACGTTGTAGAGCCACTTCCGTTCGGAAGCCCGAGGCTTCCAATTTTCGCCCACCATTTTCTTTTTAGGTCGGCGATATGCGCTTGGGCGAAGCTTCGCCCCTGCATTTGTTTAAAAAAGAAAAGAAAAGGTCCTTAGTTTAACTTTTAGAGGAGTCCGGGACCTCAGGGAGGCCACTTTGCTCTTTAAACTTTAAAGGTAAGTCCTTACCTTTAAACTTTAAATGTAAGACGGGGTATTTTGCGTATGCGTGAAGATTGCCATTCTGTGGATGACTGCCTATACGCATGCGCAAACTGTTAAAAAGCGATGGGCTCCGCAGACAGGAGGGCATAAAGCGATGGGCTCCGCAGACAGGAGGTGAGTGTGATCGCGATTCAGCCGGCATAAACTGCACCAGTTCCAACCGGTACAGTTTATGCCGGCTGAAACGCCCCGTCTGAACGCACCCCCTATGAAGAAAGCTTAAAGTGCTTGGGGCTCTTTAGCTTGGAGAAACGATGGCTGAGGGGTGACATGATCGAGTTTTATAAGATTATGCATGGGATAGAGCAGGTAGAGAAAGAAGTCTTTTTCTCCCTTTCTCACAATGCAAGAACTCATGGGCACTCCATGAAATTGCTGAGCGGCCGGGTTAGAACGGATAAAAGGAAGTCCTTCTTCACCCAGAGAGT
>NW_015164220.1:140394-145143 GCF_001447785.1 Gekko japonicus
TGGCTTCTCTTATGTTCTTGTATCTGGAGTAGTGATGCTCTGTCTTCTTGGTACTTGGGGGGCGGCGGTCAACAGTGGGAGGGCTTCTAGTGTCCTGGCCCCGCTGGTGAACCTCCTGATGGCACCTGGGTTTTGGCTACTGTGTGACACAGAGTGTTGGACTGGATGGACCATTGGCCTGATCCAAGATGGCTTCTCTTATGTTCTTGTGATGCTCTGTCTTCTTGTTGCTTGGCGGGCCACAGTGGGAGGGCTTCTCGAGTTCTGGCCCCACTGGTGGACCTCCTGATGGCACCTGGTATTTCTGGCCACTGTGTGACACAGAGTGTTGGACTGGATGGGCCATTGGCCTGATCCAACATCGGCTTCTCTGATGTTCTTAACCCCTTGGTAGTCTCCCTGATGAGATCCAGGCTAGCCTGACCTGTCCAAGCAAGGGCAGAGGTCTTTTGCCATTGCCTTCCTCTGCGTAGCAACCCTGGACGTGCCAGGTGATCTCCCATCCAGAGCTGACCCTGCTTAGCTTCCCAGATGTGATGAGATCAGGCTATCCTGGGTCACCCAAGTCAGGGCATGGAGCATATTCCCTTCACTAAACGAAGTCTTTCATAATTGCCCCTTATTAAAGCTTCTGAGCAGCTCTCGGGGCTCGGATTAGAGTCAGAATATGACGTATTAAAACGACGTTTCCCCCCTTTGTTTTCAGATATATGTTGGGGAAAGGAGGAAAACGGAAGTTTGATGAGCATGAAGATGGGCTGGAAGGCAAAGAGGTGTCTCCTGCTGACGGTCCATCGAAGGTGTCGTACACCTTACAGCGCCAGACTATCTTCAACATTTCCGTTATGAAACTTTACAATCACCGGCCGTTGACGGAGCCCAGCCTGCAAAAGACCGTTTTGATCAACAACATGCTGAGGCGAATCCAGGAGGAGCTCAAGCAGGAGGGCAGTTTGAGGCCCGTGTTCATCACCGCTTCGCAGCCGTCGGATCCTCTGGGAGACAACTACCGAGAGGTCCAGCCCGCCTTTAGCCACCTGGCCTCCCCGCCGGTCCACCCCGCCGACTCCACGAGCAGTACGCCGCTGGAGTCTTGCCTCACCCCGGCCTCTCTCCTCGAGGATGACACTTTTTGCACTTCCCAGACTCTTCCCCCAGACGGGCCTACAAAGCCACCGCCTCCAACAACCCCGCCAGTAAAGGACAGTTTCTCCTCAGCCTTGGACGAAATCGAGGAGCTCGGTCCATCACCTACCTCCGCTGAGGCAGTAGTAGCCGCAACAGCAGCAGAAACGACGGTGTCGGATAACTCTAAAGAGGACTCCAGCGAATCCGCCCTTCAGAAGCCTGAGGGGGTGCAGGAGAGCCGCGTGAATGAATCTCGGCTCATGGATTCTTTACCGGGCAATTTTGAGATTACGACATCGACAGGTTTCCTCACAGACTTGACCTTGGATGATATTCTGTTTGCCGACATCGACACTTCTATGTACGATTTTGATCCTTGCACGTCCGCTGCGGGGGCTGCCTCCAAAATGGCTCCCGTCTCCGCAGATGACCTCTTAAAAACTCTCGCCCCCTACAGTAGCCAACCGGTAACCCCCAATCAGCCATTCAAAATGGACCTCACAGAACTGGATCACATAATGGAAGTGCTGGTCGGGTCTTAAAAGATAGAGATATATATAGCAACTTTTTAAATGTACCAGTATAAACACTTGGTAGTATTTACTCAACCGGGGCCCCCTTCCGAGTTTACTCAGATACACACACGTACAAACACACATACACAAATACACACACACTGTGCATGTGGTAATTGCTTGTCTTTTTTTTTTTTTTTAAAGAAAAGGATCCTACTATTTTTTGCTTCAAGCAGAGTTGGAGTGCCTTCATCCATGTATGGACCACTTTTAAGATTTTTTTTAGAAGTGGCTCTTCAAGGAAGTCCTGAGAATTCTGATATAGGGTTGGAAAAAATGCATAATTGTAGACAATATTGATACGTCTGACAAAAAAAAAAAAGAATTGTAAAAGTTAAGCACAAGGATTTATGTTGGGGAGGAGCTGTAAATTGCATGAGCATATCTGTCTATTTTTTCTATAAGTTTTATTGCGAGAGGTTTAAAATATTATTTAGATAATCGCAGGTACCCTCCCTTGGCATTTTTTAGCCCTCTCTAGGTTGATTTAGCCATTCAGCCGTATTAATTTTTAGAGGTTATCGACTATCCCTCTTTAAAACGTCGCATTTACACGGCTCTTTAGAAAAAGTGCGACCCAAAATTTATTTTATATTTTTGTACAGATTCTGCAATTTATGATATTGGGGGCGGGGGGGAATTTTTTTCTTAAAAAAAAAAAAAGGAAAAGGAAAACAAAAATGTTGTTTATATACACAAAACGTGCACATAGAAAGAAATCGCTATTTTGTTAGGGATTGCCCCACTGGTTCCTGCATCCGCCCCTCTCCCCCTTCTGTTATCCAGGATCTGCTTATAGTTTTCGACAGAACTTGTGGTTTGTTTGTTTGTTTTTGAGGTGTCGATGGTGCAAAGAGAAATTTGGATCAAATCGATCTGCAGTTGGCCCTCCACCCGGGCACACGTGCTTGAAGGAAAAGGCCGAGGGATCTTCCCCCTAAAGAACAAGTTTCACAGATATTTACACCCTGCTGCCTACAACTGTGATTTAACAAACACAACTGAAGAGCCATGTATGTTCCAACACTGATGTTAAAAAAAAAAAAATGGCAGGAAATAGCTGTGAAACTTCGTTCTGATTAAAACTCTTCTCTCCACCCTTCCCACTCCAAAACAAACAATCCTGCTCCCCAATCGAAGATGAACGCTGTTCGGTTTCTTGAAAAAAATAATCCAGAAACAAAGCAATTAAAAGAAACTTTTTAAAAAAAACAAGATTTAGCCACAACACACAGAGATAAGCCGGCTTCAGGCCACTGATATCAGTGGGCTTAAGTCCGCTTCACTCTGTGTTGGATTTCTGGAGAATGGATTTCTTGCAGAATGACGTTCGGTTTCTGATCGAAATGTCGCCACAAAAGTGGTCTGCGGGAGTTTGCTTGTCTCCGTCCCCTCACCCCGAGAAAGCATTTCTGCTCGGGCCACGTTTTGGCTGCAGTTCCTTGAAAGAAAGCTGCATTGAAATCAACGGGACTTCCTTCCAAGGAAATCTGCGTAGGGACCAGGAGGGAAATCTACATCGGAGTCATTCTGTTCTACCGTATGCCTTCTGAATCAAGTTTTTTTATGATTCCCCCTTGCCCTTTCTGGCAACCTTTCTTGCTGTCCACTGTGTCGAAGAGTGCTGGAAGGGGAAAAAAACCACCACACACACACACACATCAACTTCAGTATTATTGCAGTGAATTCATCTCTTCTCAGCACTGGATGGACTTGTGCCGACATCCACCGCTGTTGAAACTGGAGCCAGTTGGATTACAAACACTTGGGGCATCTCTCCTGGAGGGCTGGTTTTGCCGATCAGCCGCGCTAACCTGCTTTACACTTTATAAAAAGGCCTGTTTGATGTATAGACAAATGCAACTCTCTATGCATGTCACCCTTCCCACTGAAGTCACTGCACCCGTCGCGACGTGTCCGTCCCCCCAGCACCCGTATTCATCGCGATGTACATTTATTTTTAAAAGAAAACTTTGCAATGTTATCATGCCTCTTGCTGAAATCTGCGCTGGCATATTAATTTTTTTGTTTAAAAATGGTACTTAATTGAGTACAGGTTACAAACTATATTGTTGACATGCATATGGCTTCTTTAGGAATAACTTTTTATATTTATTTAAGAAAATTTTAAATTATGTTTTTATGTAATTTGGCAATATTCAGTCCGCTCTGCTCGCTTCTTGTCACAGATATATATTTAAAAGAAAAAAGATTGGGTCTTGTCTGCCTTTAAGAAGGCAGCTGTATAAAACTGGCACTTTAGAACTGGCCACATGTATATATTTATTAAAATTCACGTACGTATTAAGTTTATACATATCGATGCAGAAGGGTATGGGAAGTGGCAGGGTCAAAGGTCCACAGAATTCAGGAAGCAGAGGGTGGAATGTAATTATGTGAAGCTGAAAAATACAGAGATCAGCCAGCCAGCGGTCATGTTGAGCTTGTGTACACCTTTAAAGGGTAGGGGGTTGAATGTTTTGCTAAGCTATTCAATAACGTGGATTTGAATTGTACATCATCACTGCATTTACTCAAAAGGAACACAACCCTCTAAAAACATGATACCCACACACAAAAATTGCAGTTGGATGTAACTGTAATTTATACACGCACAGAAGACACAGACATACCCTTTTTATTGCATGTATGGGAAGAAAAACTTAGTCTTGCATTTGAGTAAATACAATACATTTTGCCCTGTACTTCCTGTTTTCCCGGCCTCCTTGATCGTACCGACTATTGGTTTTTCCCCCCTTTTTCTGCATAACACGGCAGGCATAGTGAGGATCTACTCAGTGCACCTGAAGTCCACCAAACCGTCTTCTCGGGAGAAAAATTCGTATTCGTTTTTAGGGTGCCCTAAGACTCCTGTTTGTGTTTTCTGCAAAATTACTCTTTTGTGTTTTCATTTTTTAAAAAAAGACTCTGCGGCAGTCATGCAAGAACTGTTTGCAATTCATTGTCCTTGTAATAAGGCCGCCGTGAACGTCTCGGGACCCGAGCGTTCTAACCACAAGCCGCAGATACCTGTTTAGACAGTAAG
>NW_015164220.1:145157-148491 GCF_001447785.1 Gekko japonicus
ATTCCTGCTCTCAAAAGCACCATCTGGCACGGGGGGCGCTACACGAGTAACCTGATAGCAGTGCGGCCCAAGCTGCGTGCGACTTCCCCCCCAAGATTCGTCTACCCCAAATTGGGGTACGTCACTGGTCCGAAAAGGGCCTGCTGGATTTGGGGGGGTGGGTCTTGCTTTATCTGCCTCTGGCTCCCAGCCAAATGGCCATTCGTAAGCTCAAATGCAGCCACCACAAGAACAAAGGGGTAATATCAGGATTTACAATACCGGGTAATAATCTGGTTATTGCCCAGTTTAGTTTATCTCACAACGCATCTCTGCTGGTGCAACTGGGGAATTAGGCTAGGACCCCTACAACAAAACAGGATTACTAAAGGGGTGGGGGGGGGAATGGCTTTAAAAAAAAACCCCAAAACAAAACAGATGGTTTACCCATTGTTAAAATCAAATTTTATACTAACTTAGAAACAACTGCCCTTTTCTTTGGACTAGCTAATTGTGCATTTAAAGCAATACCATATGTTGGGCACAAGTTCAAATGAAGTCTTGAAAAGAAAAGAAAAGAGCAAAGCCATATGCCGTTGTTCAGCGAGAACTCGGCTTTACCCCCTTGAATCTTTATGGCTAAAGTCGGTCTTATGAAAATGTTGTTTGGAGTGAGTTGGAGCTTCTGGAGTGAGAACCAAATGGGGCTCACTGCAGAATTAGCTGTTCCCCAATGCGCCAATGCGCCCCAAATGTGCATATGCGCCCATCTGGGTGTCCTTAACCACAGAAGGACTCTTGGCTGTGTGAGTCTGGCTCTATCTCCTGCTGTGCCCATCCCCTTTTCGAGGGTCAAAGTGTAAAGTTCGGCAAAGGTTTCTCTTCTCCCTAATTTTTGCCACCACCCCCCACCTCAAAGAACAAAAATACTCTGGGGTGCTTCTTATGAACGCTGATGTGCAATGAAAGTGACAAGAAAGGAGCAGAATTGAAAAAAGAGCTTTTTTGGAATTTGAAGTGATTTTTCCCCCTCCTCCTTTTGTTTCGTTTTTCGTAAGTTATTTATTCCTTTTAATTTTCTCTCTCTTCCTGTGTAAATATATTTATTTTATTGTGAAGCTAACAACATCTGGATTGTAACGTGTACAGAATGTATGGTAGGAATGTATTCTCCTGTTAGGAATGTAAAGGGGGGAAAATCCATACGAGGGGGCTTGAAAAGCATGGTTTGGAGATGATCAGTTTGGGTCCCACTCCAGATCCGTGTCATTCGCGCAAGGCCTCTCTTTCTCCTCTCCTCGCCACCCATCTCCCATGGGTAGATCTGACTGGGTAGAATTACACAAATGGAAAAAAAAAAGTCAAGTCTTATTTTGCATCGTTGGTTAGTATTTAAAAGGGCCAGATCCTACCTTTGGTCTTGGGTTTTGTTGAGGTTTGGTCCCAAGCTCCTACCCCCTTTAGAGACCTAAGGGCTCTTTTTGTAGCAGGGACTCCTCTGCATATTAGGCGACACAGCCCTCATGTAGCCAATCCTCCAAGAGCTTACAGAGCTTTTCTTGCAGGGGCTAAAAACAATCTATTCTCACACTGGTAGCATCGCCTAAGGCGGCCATCCTGAGAGCACTTTCTCGGGAGTAAGGCTCGTTGAAGAAAAACTAGGCTTACTTCTGAGTAGATCTACTGAGGAGTGCTTCCCTTTACTCCTCCAAATAGGCACGGCACTGCAACTCAAGACACGTGAGTTAATTTTTCTGTAATAACCCGTCTCTCCAAGCGAACATAACAGGGGGACGTATTTCGCCTGTACCGAGCAGAGTATTGCTGGGTAGATTTCAGAGTGTATCGCTAGGCGGAAATTTTGGAGACTCTTACATCTGAGGATAAAATCACCTCTGTATCCCATCCTGATCTGTTTAAAACGGGGACTTGTACCACTGATTCCGATGACTGCACCTCGCTATACCCTCCCGTAATGTTTTAAATCTTTTAAACACCTGAAGATTTTGCTTCCGTTTCCCAACTCGTGTTTAATCGGGAGATGCTAATTCGTTTACGGGGTGAGGGGCGGGGCAGGGAAGGAAGGAAGCCATAATTAACTAAGCAGCCCAAGTTCAACTTCTACTTAACAAGAGTCTGCCCATTTTGGTCAGAAGGGCCGGTCGCGAGCTGCCTTAAAACCATCTATTTTGTAGAGCTGCACCATTCCTTTTTTAAAAAATAGTTTGAAAGATTATATTTCAAGTGCTTTGCACAATACCGGCAGAGAAGATTCGAGTTTCAGTAAGGCCAACAAGATATTTGGGGTGCGAGCTTTCGAGGGTGATTAAAATGTGGAATTCGCTGCCAGAGGATGTAGTGATGCCCATAGGAATAAGCAGCTCTAAAAGGGGGGTTAGATGGATTCATAGAGGGTCAGTCTATCAATGGCTACTAACTACAGAGACTGAGGGGAACCTCCAGAGGCAGTCAACCTCTGAATCCCAGAGCCAGGAGGCAACATTAGGGGAAGGCCTCTCGGCCTCTTTCCCCTGTTGTTGGCCCTCCAGAAGAACTGGTTGGCCACTGTGTGAGAGGATGCTGGACTGGATGGACCCCTGGTCTGATCCAGCAGGGCTCTCCTGATGTTCTTACGAAGGTCTCGGCCTCTCTGCCCTGTTGCTGGCCTGAGCCAGGATGCTGGACTGGATGGACCACTGGCTCGATCCAGCAGGGAATTTTGACTCTCAAAAGTTTATACCCTGAAAACCTTGACAGATCACGTTGGGTCGCCGTGTTAGTCTGCCTTACAGCGGTAGAAAAGCGCACGAGTCCAGTAGCACCTTGAAGAATCGGAAACAGTGGTACAAGTTTGTGGCACATGACGAGCTTTCGTGAGCCACAGTGACTCACCAAAGCTCCTCCACTGCCACAAATTGTGTTAGTCTTTAAGGCGCTCCAGGACTCTTGCGCTTCTCTCCTGGAAATCTTGTGCGTCTCTAAGGTGCTACTGGACTCGAATCTCGCTCTCCTGTTGCAAACTTAACATGTACAACCTCTGCAGCTGTCTACATTGACAGCTTATCAGTAGGCAAATGTTTGTGTTCCATGCTCATGCGTTCACAAGGAAACTCCCATAGCAAAGCGGGGGGAAGGAGAATACGGCGTCCTCGCGAGACTATCATTCCCTGGACCTGGATTATGGGAGAGGACTCCATGTGGACAGCGTGGAAGGGCCCCGTTCAAGAAAACCTTCACCTAGACCAAAAGCTGTCTTGCAAGTAGACCTGCGCCCGCGTGCCAGGCCTCTCCGGCATTTGTCTTCCTGTTTTTGCAGCTCTTTAGGAGGGTCTGCCAGCGTGGGAGGAGACGGAGC
>NW_015164220.1:148518-153182 GCF_001447785.1 Gekko japonicus
CAGGACAGTGGCGGGGAAAGCGCCCGTAATCTGTCGTTCTCTGGGGAAAGCCCTGGAGGTGGAGGTGCCACAGAACTGCAACCGACTCATTGTCTGCCTCTGCGTAGCAACCCCGGACTTCCTTGGTGGTCACCCATCCAAGTCCTAACCAGGGCCGACCCTGCTTAGCTTCCAAGATCTGACAAGGTTGGGCTAGCTTGGGACGTCCAGGTCAAGGCAGAGGTGGTTTGCCATGGCCTGCCTCTGCGTAGCAACCCCGGACTTCCTAGGTGGTCTCCCATCCAAGTCCTAACCAGGGCTGACCCCGCTTAGCTTCCGAGACCTGACAAGGTTGGGCTATCTTGGGACGTCCAGGTCAGGGCAGAGGTGGTTGGCCATTGCCTGCCTCTGCATAGCAACCCTAGATGTCCTTGGTGGTCTCCCATCCAAGTCCTAACCAGGGCTGACCCAGCTTAGCTTCTGAGATCTGACAAGGTTGGGCCAGCTTGGGACGTCCAGGTCAGGGCAGAGGTGGTTTGCCATGGCCTGCCTCTGCGTAGCAACCCTAGATGTCCTCGGTGGTCTCTTATCCAAGTCCTAACCCGGGCTGACTCTGCTTAGCTTCCACGATCTGACAAGAGCAAAGCTAACCTGGGCCATCCACGTCAGGGCAAAGGTGCAGTGGTGGGTTTGCCACTGCCTTCCTCTGCGTAGCAACCCTGGGCTTCCCCGGTGGCCTCCCGTCCCAGCATGCACCAGGGCTGACCCCGCCGAGCTCCTGAACTCTTGACAGGCTGTGCCGAGTACTAAACTGGAACAAATGCTTCACACACGTCGTTCGTATAGGTATGCTCCAAAGTGGTCCTGATCCACTCCACTGCAAGTGCATTTTTGCTCTGGGATCCTCCACACACACACACACACTGCTGCCAGAGGGGCAAGTCGAGTCGAGCCTAGCAGCACCTTTGAGACCTAACATGATTTTCGGGGTGTAGGGTATCTGGTATAAGATATTGACGAAGGGGGTTTCGACTCTTGAAAGCTTATAGCCTGGAAATCTTGTTGGTTGCTCCATCACCACACCCTCTTTGAGGCTAACCCCATCTGAAGCCGACATTCAGACACATTGGCTGTGCTGTCTAGGACCGCTCCTACGTTTACAGTTTCCTACAGCGTTCGATCTCCCTTTTCGGACTAACCAGTGAGAGAATAGATTTTTATTGCGTGGGGTCCCCCCCCCGCCGCTGTTTTCTAAAGCCTAACTAGTGAATCTAAAGTTTACAGTAAAAGAAAAAGAGTTAATGTCCTTCCCTGAGAAATTATTTTATTTCCCTCTAGAATGTAGTTTTGTCTTTAAAATCCCCCCTCCCCAAACAGTATCTTGCTTTTACAGACATTTTCGGTGCTTACAATCTTAACGGCTGAATTTTTATTTTGGGAAATTTTAGCTCCTCATTTTGTAGCTTTGGGGTTTTTCTTTTGTTTTTCAGTGTTACGCTCAAAGAAATAATAATCCTAATGCGAAAAGTTTGGATTTTTTTTGTTTTAAATTATTTTTTAAAATGAAAGAAAAAACCTTGTAGATGCTTAGCAGTATAATCTGTACTTACTCTCTAAAGGCAGAGATGGGGGGGGAGAGAGAAGGTGTAAATACTCTTGACATGGTCTGTGCGCGGGTGTTTTAAACAGGGCTCTTATCTGTCAAAAAAAGGCTGTATTTTCTCCCTCCCCCCCTAAAAGAAACCCCTTGCTGCCTCCCCCTCCCCAAACCACAGACCTTCGAGCTGTGCCTTTCTATGCAATATTACAGACATATACATCTGAAACCAGATTACTGTATTCACTCGTAGGTATGGGCTGTAATCAAAACAGTTGGGCAAATTACATGGAAATGACGCGGTCTTACTTTTGTAGTTTTATATTATACAATAAACAGTTTTAAAAAAAGAGTCGCCACAGTCCTTGGCCTCGTTCTTCAATAAGATCCCCAACCTTTTTTAGCCTGTGGGCACGTGGGGAATTCTAAGACAGTGTGGTGGGCTTCAAGCAAGAGAATGGCGGCCACAAAATGGCTGCCTTAGGAGGCGGAGCCAGTCACAGAATGGCTGCCACAGCTTAACACAGACAAAACAAGGATTCCTAGCGTGTAATAATAGAAAACAGCAGAAAAACACTTAAGGGAAGACCATCAAAGATTATATACGCTTGAAATGTCAGAGTATATGATATGTTGAATAAGTGTTTAAATTACAAATAAAACGTTTCTAATGAGTTGGGGGTCCACAACCCAAAACAAATACAATGTTCCCAAATATATGTGCTCATGGCATATCATACATCGACACTGAGATACAAATAAACAGAACAGTAACTGCGCTCACAGGCGCGTATAACAAGGTATGCACACAAATCCAACCCATGGATTCTCCTTGCTTAAATGCAATAAAAATGTCCGAAGACCTCCACCAGTCATAAATACAGCAGAGGACGACCAGTGAAAAGTCTCCTCTAGCCGAACGCCTGTCATAGGTATATGGATGTTTCAGTTTCTCTTCTTCTGAACCGATTAGTCAGCTGCTTAGTCAGAAGAAGAGAAAGTGAGCCACTGTTCATTATCTGAAGTATCTGAAGAAGTGAGCAGTGACTAATGAGTGCTCACCCCCCGCCACATATTTTGTTAGTCTTTAAGGTGCTCCTGGACTCTGGGTCTTTCCTACTTTTAAAAGTTTAATTGTAGGGCTTTAAAAACGTTCAGTAACAAAAACACATAAATTTTAAAACGCACGCCTGTTTCCACAGACTACAGAATGACTGGACGTGTTCATATTTCTAATTCTTCTTCTTTTTGCTTATTCATTTACTTACTTAATTTCTACCCCACCCTCTGCACCAAAGTAGGCTCAGAGCGGCTTACAAGGCCATTTGGCAACGGAACATTAAAACAATAAAACAGGTAACCATAAAAAAGCAGTAGTATCAAGGACGGGACGGCAAAGGATGAGATGGTTGGACAGTGTCATCGACGCAACGAACATGAAATTGAGCCAACTTCAGAGGACAGCGGAAGACAGGAGGGCCTGGCGGGAGCTGGTCCATGGGGTCGCGAAGAGTCGGACTCGACTGTGCGACTGAACAACAACATCAAGGATAGAATTGGGTATGTTTAGCCTGGGAAAGAGAAGGCTTAGAGGGGACATGATTGCAGTCCTCAAGTATTTTATTTTCTCCCTCATTATATGTAGAAGATGGAGCAGATCTCTTCTCTCTTGCTCCGGATTGCAAGATTGTAATTGGGTGGAAATTACAAGGGAGTCTTTACCGGCTAAATATCAGGAGAATCTTCCTAACTGTAAGAGTGGTTGAGCAGTGGAACAGACTGCCTCGGGAGGTGGTGGATGCTCCTTCGCTGGACGTTTTCAAGCGGAGGCTGGACGACCATCTTGCGGGTATGTAGGGCTCTCTTTCGGATATGCTCCTACAGAGTGCAGGGGGTTGGACTGAGCCTGCTTTGGTGGGGAGGGGGGGTAGAAATCAAGTAAGTAAAGGTCCCTTCCAACTCTAACATTCTATGATTCTAAGGATGAGATGGTTAGACAGTGTCATCGACGCAACAAACATGAAATTGAGCAAACTCCAGAGGACGGCAGAAGACGGGAAGGCCTGACGTGATCTGGTACACGGGGTCGCGAAGAGTCGGACTCGACTGTGCGACTGGACAACAACAAAAATCAAAATCTAAGGTGCTATGTATGGTATGATGGCAGGGGCCCATGGTTAGGAGTCTGGGTTACTGCAGATCAATACTGGTGATTTGATATCGATGAAGGGGCTATGCTTGAAGCGGCCTTCTACTGAATCAGACCCTGGGTCCATCAAAGTCAGTACTGTCTACTCAAACCGGCAGGCGCTCTCCAGGGTCTCGGGCAGAGAGGTCTTTCACATCACCTCCTGCCTGGTCCTTTGAACGGGAGATTCCAGGGACTGAATCTGGGACCTTCTGCAGGGCAAGCTCTGTTCAGACTCTGGCTACCACAACAAGTTAGAAGAAGAGGAGATTGGATCTATACTCCGCCCTTCACTAGACTAGAGCAGGGGCCCCCAACCTCTATGAGGAGAGGAGAGATTGGATTTACACTCCTCCCTTCACTACCCAAAGGAGTCTCAGAGCGGCTTACAATCTCCTTTCCCTTCCCCTCCCCACAACAGACACCCTGTGAGGTAGGTGGGGCTGAGAGAGCTCTGACAGAAACTGCTCTTTTAATAACAGCTCTTGCCAGAACTAGGGCTTGCCCAAGGTCATCCAGCCAGGTGCAAGTGGAGGAGTCGGGAATCAAACCCGGTTCTCCCAGATTAGAGTCCGCGCACTTCACCGCTACACCAAACTGGTGGGTGGGGCTGAGAGAGCTCCCTCGAGGACTGCCCTTGAGAGAACACCTGTGAGAGAACTTGTGACTGACCCAAGTTAACACCAGCACCTGCATGTGGAGGAGTGGGGAACCAAACCCAGTTCTCCTGGAGTCCGCGCACTTCACCACACCACCAAAAAGGAGGAAGAGCTATCACTTGTGGGGGATACCTACTGCTCTCCTGCCACCCATGTCGCCCCGTGCCACCCCGTGCCTCTGCTGCTTGCCCCTGGGGGTTGGCTGCCGGCCGACCTCTGCCTCCCCCCTCCCCCCGGCATT
>NW_015164220.1:153522-157955 GCF_001447785.1 Gekko japonicus
CCGTGGATGCGCCGGCGCAAGGACGCGCCGGCGATCAAACGCCCGGCTTGCCGTGCGGCTTCCCGTTGAACCACCAAGGTAGGTGGTTGCAAGTTGCGGCGGATTTTCGCGGGGAAGGGCCAGTTCGGGGACGGAAGCACGACGCTTCCCAGATGTTGTGGTGTGATTGCGCCGGTTTGATCCGCCCCCGAACTGTCCCGCTCCCGGCCCAAATCGCCTAGTGTGAACGGGACCTGAGACACCTTTGGGTAGTGAAGGGTGGGGTATAAATCCAGTCTCTTCTTCTACCTCGCAGGGTGTCTGTTGTGGGGAGGGGAAGGGAAAGGAGTTTGTAAGCCACTCTGAGACACCTTTGGGTAGTGAAGGGCGGGGTATAAATCCAGTCTCTTCTTCTTCTTCTTCTCTGAGAGCTCTCTCAGCCCCACCCACCTCACAGGGTGTCTGTTGTGGGGAGGGGAAGGGAAAGGAGTTTGTAAGCCCCTCTGAGACTCCAAGTGAAGGGCAGGGTATAAATCCAATCTCCTCCTCCTCCTCTTCTTCTTGCAGCCCTCCCTGGACTGTTTTCTTGGCATACTCTGGAGGCCTCCTTTCTCCTTGGAGGTTAACTGCAGGGGTGAGAGGTCTGACCCCGGACGCTTTGCCTGTAAGCCAATACAGTTTATTTTCTCCCTCATTAGGAAGAAGAAATGTGTCTTGCATAGAAAGGGATACTCTGTTAGGGGCTGGGAGGGAGGCAAGAATATTTGGGTGGGAAAGCTTTATGATTTATTTACAGATTTAACAAAAAGGAAAAGAAACACAGATAAATGCACAACTCTGAAATGGATTCGGTATCTAGAGCAAAGAAGAAAAGGACTCAACACCTTGTCAAAATGACGTTTCAAAGCAAGAGCATCACATCAATGAAGTTTTTTTTTGGGGGGGGGGAGCCGCCTGCTTGTCTTTCTCATGGAAGTCCGTCATCTTCCAGGATGAGTTGTTTGTGGAAATCTGGAGGAGTATGTTTTTATACCCTGCCTTTCTGCGACTGGAAGGAGACTCAAAATGACTTACAATCTCTTCCCTTCCTCTCCCCACAACAGAGGTCGGTGAGGCTGAGAGAGGTCTGAGAGAACTGCTCCTGAGAGAACAGCTCTGAGAGAGCTGTGACTGGCCCAAGGTCACCCAGCTGGCTGCATGCGAAGGAGTGGGGAATCCAACCCAGTTCTCCGGACTAGAGTCCGCCGCTCTTCACCACTACACCAAACTGGCTCTCGATTTGATGTCGCGAAGGACCAAACTGGACCTGCAATTTGATGTCGTGAACAACTGCCGGGGGAGGGGGGGAGAACCCTGCAAAATAGTGTGACTTGCGGTTTGGCCAGTATTTCCATAACAACTGCAATGCTAGCCAGAAACCACTATAATCAGGCTGCCAACCTCCAGGAGGTGGCTGGAGACCTCCCACTATGACAAATGATCTCCGGGTGACAGAAATCTGTTCCTCTGGAGAAAATGGCTGCTTTGGAAGGTGGAGTCTGTGCAGGGCCGGCTCACACACTAGGTGAACTAGGCATTCGCCTAGAGCGCCAGGCCCTGGATGGGGCACCGAACTGTGTCTCCCCCCTGCCAAAAGCCCGTGCGCCATTGCTGCTTCCAGCCACGTGGCATGGGGGGGACGCGAAAGGGGAATGCAAGGCCACCTCGCCTTCCCCCTCCGCCTAGGGTCGGCTTTTGTAAATCCAAACACGGGGTGTTTTGTTTTGGGTGCCCGGAAATCTCAGTGCCTCCTCCTCACTTGCTTAAGATGTCTGGCCTCAGGCTGGGGAGCAAAAGCGACTCCCAATCCAACTCCTGCGCCTCCGTCTCTTCGCGCCGCCTTTGCATTTGCAACGCACCAACTTTGAGCTCCTCATTCTCGAGCTTGGAAGCTCTCACTGCTGCCCCCACAGCTCCAGCAGAGATTGCTTGCCGCCCCCCCCCCCCAAAGGCTCCCATCAGCTTCTGGGCTCACACCAAACAAACAGCTGCACTTTGGCTTGCAACAGAATCGCCTCTCTCCCCCCTCCCCTCCTGCCGCCCGGCTGCTCTCTTAAAGGGCCTGGCGCCGCTTCAATAGCACCTTCAGAGTCACCTGCGATGTCCACTTGGCTTGAGCTTGCTCCTCGAGGGGAGTTTTGTCCCAAAAATTAAAGTGCAAGTGAATGGAACCTCCACCCCAGATCCTGTTGGCATTCAGATGCATCGCGGCTGCAGTCCTAAGAGGGCATTTTCCTGGGAGTGAGTCCCATGGCATGACGGGGGACCTCCTTCCGAGTAAACCTGCAGTGGATTGGGGGCCGATGGGAGGGGAGGCAGCCGAGGGAGGGGCCAGCTGGTCTGGGGGGGGCGCACGGGCTTGGCCCGGCACTCCCCTCCCCACCTCTCCAAAGGGGGAAAGAAGTTGGGCTTCCTTCTCTCCAGGCCCTTCCTGGAGGTTGGCAACCCCGTAACTGGGCACCGGGGCACCAGAAGGTAACTTCACCTAGGGCACAAAAAAACCTCGGGCCGGCCCTGAGTCTATGGCAGGGGTGGCCAAACTGTGGGTCAGGAGCCACATGTGTCTCTTTCACACATATTGTGTGGCTCCCAGCGGGGCAGCTCCCTCCCTCAATCCCATCTATTTTCTTTCTTTCTTTTCTCTCTCTCTTGCTTGCTTTTTCTCCCCCCTTCCTTCCTTCCTTCCTTCCTTCCTTCCTTCCTTCCTTCCTTCCTCTTACTTTCTTTTCTTTCTCTCTCTTCCTTCCTTCCTCTCTTCTTTCTTTTTCTTTCTTCCTTTCCTTCCTTCCTCTTTCTTCTTCCTTTCTCTTTCTTTTCTTTCTTTGTCTCTCTTTCTTCCTTTCCTTTCTCCCTTCCTTCTTTCCTTTCACCCCCCCCTCTCAGACAAAAATATAATTAGCAAACAAGTATCACTGGACAAATAAATATCATCGCTATCTGTTTTTACCCCTTTTGTTTTTATTTTTGACGGTCTCATTTAATGTTAATGAAAAGCAAATGTGCATATTTTAAAAATAAAAACGTGTGTAATATTTGTTCACATCTTGCGGCTCTCAAACACCTGACATTTATTCTATGTGGCTCTTATGTTAAGCAAGTTTGGCCACCCCTGATCTATGGCACTAGACCCCATTCAAGTCCCTCCCTTTCCCAAACCCCACCCTTCACAGGCTCCACCTCCCCAAATCTCCAGGTATTTCCCCAAACTGGAGCTGGTAACCCTACACCTTAGATCAGGGGTGTCGAACTCACTTGTTATGAGGGCCGGATCCGACATAAATGAGACCTTGTTGGGCCGGGTCGTGTGTGTCATAAAATGTAATGCCAGGTAGCGGACACAAACACAAAGGTTTTTTTTTTACTTAAAATAAAAACATGCTTAAAAACATTAGCACTCATGCAATATTTTGTTTATTTAACACTGTCTGATAACTGACACCTCTTGCTCTGAATTACTGCATCAAAATGTCTGTGCTGCTGCAGTCTTGAGTATGCTGTTCAGGTGTGTATCTGTAAGCTGCAAACCTGCGATGACGCAGCAGCAGCAGAACTGGAAGAAGAAGCAGAAGACAGCCAGTTCCACTGCGGGCCTGATAGAAGCCCTTTGGGGGCCTGATCCGGCCCCTGGGCCGCATGTGTGACACCCCTGCCTTAGCTGGTCAGTAGATGCTATCCCCCCTTCAGAGAGACCACCAAGACATCCACGGAAGGACCAATGCGTTCTCTGCAAGCAGGCACAGTCTGAAGTTCCAGACTCTCCTGATAATGTCTTGCCTGCATTGCCACAGCAGCTGCAAACCTATGGCAACCGTTCTCCTTTGCCACGTCCCTGTGAAGACCAAAACTCCTGCACCCTCCCGTTTTGGGAGTAAGGCAACAGGGCCAGGAGAGGCTCAGGTGTGTCCTGTTTACACACATCACAGTGGGGAGTGCACACCTCAGGAATTTGGGTTCCCTTTGCGGTCTCATTGCCTCTGTTGACTTCCGCCTCCCAGAGTCCTGTCAACAGAGGCGGATGGATGCCGGAGGCCTAACCTGCCAGTCCGGTATTTGGATACTGTTTTGCTCTCCCCGCATGCTCTCTTGTGGCTGTCAGGCAAGCTGAAGAAATGGCACACAAGCCGACCCCCGGGCCTCGAAACACCTTGCTCACCCCCAAGGTCCAAAGCCAGTTTGGTGTAGTGGTTAAGTGCGCGGACTCTAATCTGGGAGAACCGGGTTTGATCCCCCACCCCTCCACTTGCACCTGGCTGGATGACCTTGGGCAAGCCATAGTTCTGTCAGAGCTATTCTTGAAAAAGAGCAGTTTCTGTCAGAGCTCTCTCAGCCCCACCTACCTCACAGGAAGTCTGTTGTGGGGAGGGGAAGGGAAAGGAGTTTGTAAGCCGCTCTGAGACTCCTTTGGGTAGTGAAGG
>NW_015164220.1:158274-174441 GCF_001447785.1 Gekko japonicus
AATCCAATCTCTTCTTCTTCTTTTACCTCACAGGGGTGTCTGTTGTGGGGAGGGGAAGGGAAAGGAGTTTGTAAACCGCTCTGAGACTCCTTTGGGTAGTGAAGGGCAGGGTATAAATCCAATCTCTTCTTCTTCTTCTTCAAAGCGACCGTCACAAACATAATTTGTCATTTAAGGGGTTTTGGTTTTTTTTAACTCGTACAAGCAATCGCAACGGAGAAAGTCTAAAGACCATCTCCCGGCTTTAACCTTTTCTAACTCCAGAAGCAAATGTTGGGAAACCAGGGTTGCCAACCTCCAGGTGGTGGCTGGAGATCCCCTGGGATTACAACCGATCCAGTTCCCATGGAGAAAACGGCTGCTCTGGATGGTGGACTCTATTGCGTTATACCCCACTGAAGCAATTCCTCTCCCCAAACCCCACACTCCCCCAGGCTCCGCACCCCCATCCCCAGGTATGTTCCAACCAGTGTTCCCTCTAAGCTGAGTTAGTGTGAGCCAGCTCACAGGTTTTTAGTCTCCAGCTCACACAGTGTCGTCTTAGCTCAGGAAGGGATGGCTCCAGAGCAAACTAATTTATGCAGAAGAAGAGGAGGAGGAGGAGATTGGATATATACCCCGCCCTTCACTACCCAAAAGTGTCTCAAAGCGGCTTACAAACTCCTTTCCCTTCCCCTCCCCCACAACAGACACCCTGTGAGGTAAAAGAAGAAGAAGAGATTGGATTTATACCCCGCCCTTCACTACCCAGAGGAGTCTCAGAGTGGCTGCCAAACTCCTTTACCTTCCCCTCCCCACAACAGACACCCTGTGAGGTAAAAGAAGAGGAGAAGAGATTGGATTTATACCCCACCCTTCACTACCCAGAGGAGTCTCAGAGCGGCTTACAAACTCCTCTCCCTTCCCCTCCCCACAACAGACACCCTGTGAGGTAAAAGAAGAGGAGAAGAGATTGGATTTATACCCCACCCTTCACTACCCAGAGGAGTCTCAGAGCGGCTTACAAACTCCTCTCCCTTCCCCTCCCCACAACAGACACCCTGTGAGGTAGGTGGGACTGAGAGAGCTCTGACAGAAACTGCTTTTCCCCCCAAGAACAGCACTCCCTTCTTATTGCATCCTAATTCCTTCTACAGAGGCTCCTCATACACAAAAATGCAGATATAAAATATATGTTCTGCTATAAGTTTCTCTAATCAAAAGATTCTAGGTTACATATCAAAATCTGGATCTATTATGATTAAACGTTTGAAGGCACAGTGATAGCTGCCAATACACATCAAGGAGAGTGTCAGAGATCACATTCAGGCATCGCATTCTTTCCCCCCGTCCTACAGTCTGCATGGGATCCCTGAACCGGGAAAATCGACCTGCACCCAGATAATGCAGCCGCTTATCTTCGGCCATCGTGCCCAGAGCAGACAGCAGTGGCATCCCCGTTCAAGTTGCATGACAGGATTCCCCCCCCCCACTAGTCAGTACCTCTGGATTCCAGCTCTCCTGCAAGTCCTAAATCCGCAAACATCAGAGAGAGATCCATTTGCATTCCCGTCCACACCCAGTGGTAGAACCCGTCTGCCTCCAATGCACAGATTTTTCAGGAGGAAGAGATTTCTGAACTGTACCGATTTACAAGTTCAGACAGGTTACGTCTCCAGCTCGCCGTGTGACCAGTATCCGAAAAACAGAATTAGATCGACAAATGTATGCTGTGGCCCGCCTGTTATTGCGATAAGTAGATGAAGAGACAAGGGGTGGGGGGGAGATGGTGCATCGGGGAGAAATTCTTTATTCCAGATATCAGTACCCCTACATGTTTCACACTAGCTTCTTCCGGGGGTTCTATATATATATTAAAAAAAGAAAGAAAGAGGAAATAAAAAGATTAACAAACTGCTGTTTCTAACAAATAATGAAGAGAAATAACGATATTTGTTAAACTTTTTGTTTTCCTTTCATTTTTAATGTATGTATAGAAGTCGCAGGGGTACTGATATTTGGAATAAATAATTTCTCCCCAATGCACCAGTTTTTTTAATTCATCTCCTGCTCCAACTGGTGTGGCCCACTCCTCCACATGCAGCTGATGGGTGACCTTGGGCAAGCCGCTGTTCTCTCATGAGCAGTCCTCGAAAGAGCTCTCTCAGCCCCACCTACCTCACAGGGCTTCTGTTGTGGGGAGGGGGAGAGAAAGGAGTTTGTAAGCCGCTCTGAGACTCCCGAGTGAAGGGCGGGGTATAAATCCAATCTCCTCCTTTTCTTCTTCCTTTTCTCAATACGAAGATGAGCCCGTTGAGTGAGATTTGACTTTCCCCCCACCACAGAGAGGTGGAAGTGGCAGTCCCCAGAGTTTGGTTCTCATCTCACTACACATGCGAAGTCACTCAGTTCTCACTTATCCCCAGAATTAAACTTTGTTGGCCTTAAAGGTGCCACTGGACTCATACTCAGTTGTCACATCTGTTAACGTTTTTATTTATCTGCATGCTAATTTGCTGCTGTTCACAAGTCTTACCAACGGCTTGAATCCAGTCTTAGCTGTATTTATCACCCAGTTACTTATGCATCTTGACTTTAATTAGCCTTTCCTGGCAACTAAACCCCCCCCCCCAACACACTCTCTACTTATATGCAAGGCTTGAACGCCCCCCCCCCCCCAACACACTCTCTACTTATATGCAAGGCTTGAGGAAGTCTTGTTTCAATGTATCTGAAGTGCACACGAAAGCTTATATCCAGAATTAAACTTTGTTGGCGTCACGGCTCAGGTGGGGTGTCACCTGACGCTGCCACCACTCTGGATTTAGGTTCCCTTGAGAAGGCCCAGCGCACCCTCCCAAGACCTTCAGACCTCCCTTTTGGCCAAATAACAGGCGTGAGGACCAGGCAGAGTGAAGCCAGGAAAGGTTTATTTTATAGGAGGTCAAAAAACAAGGTGCAGAATAAGAACAGTAAGTGGGTGAAAAGAAACGAAACCAAATGCCCTAACGCGTCTAAATATATACTGTCCCTAGCTCACTATTCCAAGTGGCACTAGACTACTCACCCTTCCCTCAGGATGAGGGTCTCTCCCCTTCAGCAGCTTTCAGAGGGTGGCTCTGCCCTTGGGAAGAAAGAACTTCTTCTGCTCTGGCACCAGCCCTTTTGTTCCCCAGCCCTCTTTGTCCCTATTGGTCAATTTTTGCTCCAAAACCTCTCAGGGGCTTCTGGGAGTTGTAGGCCCAGCCTCACCTACTGCTAGCCAGGCTCCCTGGGCCTAGTAGGCCTCTGGTGGCACAGCCCAGATCATGACAGTTGGACTTCAAGGTGCCACGGGACTCAAACTTTCTTCACAAGTATGACAGTTACAGATATCATCTTCCTGTGTGTCAAGCTTGCAGAATGGATGATTCGTCCCTGATCTCCTAGCTCCAAAGGGTTTGACGAAGGCAGACAGTCATGAGGAATACTGAACTGGAGACATGAAGTGGGGGGGGGGGAGAACGGGAGTTGCAATGTTCAAAGAAAAAAAGGTTTGCTGTTTTCATAATACACATGCCGAGACCAAACACTTCGGCGTTTTGCAGCACACACCATCAACCTGGTGATAAACAAGGAGGTTTGTATGCTTTTAACAGCCCTTGCTCGATAATTTAAAATGGGTGACGAAACAGCGGTGTTTGTAACTTTTAATGAAAAGCAAAAGTGCAGCTATCCAGTTTGGTGTAGTGGTGAGGAGCACAGACTCTAATCTGGGAGAACTGGACTTGATTCTCCACCCCGCCACATGCAGCTGCTGGGTAGCCTTGGGCAAGCCACAGTTCTCTCAGAGCTGTTCTCTCAAGAGCAGTCCTTGAAAGAGCTCTCTCGGCCCCACCCACCTCACAGGGTGTCTGTTGTGGGGAGGGGAAGGGAAGGCGACTGTAAGCCACTCTGAGACTCAGTGAAGCGCGGGGTATAAATCCAATCTTCTCCTCCTTCTTCTCCCCCCCCCGTATCTCCGATAGGCCCGAATTTCTCCTCAATGAGAAGCAAGTCCTGAAAGCTGTTTAATACAAAACCTTAATCTTATAAGCCTCCACCAGCGGTCAGCGATCTTTCGGCATCTAGTGCTCTTGGGCGGCTCTCGGTGTGTTGCCCAAAGAAACGACCCTGGCTTAAAACGTGTCAAAAGGCTAAAAACTAAGAGTGGCTATGGCAAAGGACAGGGGTCCCCAGCCTTTTAAAACCCATGGGCACCTTTGGGACTTTGACATGGCGTAGTGGGTGCGGCCACAAAATGGCCGCCGAAGGAGGCAGAGCCGGACACAAAATGGCCACCGCCACTCACCTTCATTCACACAGGGAAAAGATCCTTGTGACGCCACAGCGGCTGCCGCCAAAGCACCATTTTTTAAAATCAGAAGCCTTGCTGGGCAAAAGCTCCGCAGAGCCACACCCACTTTCTCTAAAAAACTTGGTGGGCATCCGGAAAGGTGTCGCACTGGGGGGACCCCTAGTAGAGCTCGACACAATTTACTACTAAGAGCATCCTGACCTGGAGACCAGAAGTGTGTACTTCTAAGGCAGAAATTCATATTGGATTCCCTCTTGTCATTCAGAGGGTGGCGTGACGCTCCTAGGATTCTAGACAATAGGAATAGATAGGCATTTCATCCATTCATATCCCTGTAGGTATCCCAGAATTTGACTTTTAGTGTTCCCTGGCATACTTAGAAGATATATGACTCCGCATATGTTCAGAAAGAAGCTTTAATAAAGGACAGGGGACTATACGTAGGGTTGCCTGCTCCGGGTCGGGAAATTTCACGGAGTGTCCACAAGTTCTTGTATTGTGCAAAAGGGAGAAAAGGACTTCTTTCTCGACCTGCTCTACCCCGTGCATAATCTTATAAACCTTGATCATGTCACCCGTTTCTCCAAGCTAAAGAGCCCCAAGCGCTTTAACCTTTCTTCACAGGGAAAGTGTTCCAACCTTTTCATTGTTCCAGTTGCCCTTTTCCGCACTTTTTCTAGCTCTTTTACTGTTATGCACCACTAAGTGGCAAGCTAGACTCATTTTGAAGGCAAAAGACGTTTCAGAGGTGGCTTGCCTTTGCCTGTCTCTGCGTCACAGGCCTGGTATTCCCTGGAGGTCTCCCATCCAAATACTAGCCAGGGCCGACCCTGCTTAGCTTCCGAGATGTGACAAAATCGGGCTTGCCTGGGCTAACCAGGTCAGGGCAGTAAATCCTGTTAGATATACTAACTCAAATTTCTGAATCCCAAACAGTTTCAGGAACGGAAGACTCTTCACCCCCTTTATGAATCCAAACACTCAAAGCAATGCCTAGCGGAAAATATACTTTCTCATACCATTGCAAGACTATACTTAAAAACTGGAGAGGATTGCTTGCAGGATCGCCTCTCCCTCTATGCTCTGCCATGGCAGCTTTGCTCATCTGAGCAGGGTCTTCGGCAAGTGCCAACCTGCAAATGGGCAAAAACAACAACTGCCCGTACACGTGCCTTCTCGGTTGTGGCCCCAAACGTATGGAGCGGCCTTGCCTGAGGTGGTCAGGAAGGCTCCCTTCCCCCCGACCTTCTGCCAACTAGGCAAAACTGAGCTATTTGAGATGCCTTTTCTACTCAGCCTTCACAAAGTTACTCAGATAAATTATTAGGGACTGTGAACTATATTACTGTGTAAAGCATATACGATCTGCTGCTGTGTGATCCTACTACGTAATTTCCACATCATTTAATTTGTCATGGTGTGGGGGAACAGCCCTGCTGACCTGTGAGCACAGCTCCATTTGGCCCTCCAAGGTAAGCGGGTGACTACCAACCACCCTGAGTATCTGCCCAGTGATGCACCACCCTCTTGGCTTGGCCTATTCCTTAGGGGTTTCCTTTCTCGCTTCTCTTGGTATGCTGCCATCAACTGGTCATTGTAGGAACTACCTGCCAAGAGGGCCGGTACTCTCAGCTTCCCTTCCTACATTACCTATTAAAAGCTCCACCTAGACCATTTCTGCAGGAGTGGAATTCCCCACACTGACATTTTTAAGACTGCGCACTGCGACATTTTCCGCAGATTTTTCCTCAGCTGATGCAAACCTGAAGTTTTCTCCTTCTTACCCTGCATTTTTGGAATCCCCAGTTCTAGCGAGTTCCGAAAATGCAGGGTAAGGAGAAAACTTTGGGTTTGCACCTGGTGTGGAAAAAATCTACTGCGGAAGATTTCACATAACATACTAACTGAACTAGGAGGACAAAGAAAATGAGTAAATATGCATTCCTCTGTCCTTCAGCTCTATACATGCCCTAGCCAGTCTTATTCTAAAGAAGGCCCTTTATTTAAGCATAGACGTTAGTGTTCCAGAAGCTTCCTGTGACCTTGGAGTCTCTTCTAGGCAGCCAGCCCTTTGTCTGTTCCATGTGGTAATGGCTGCCATCAAGATGGAGCCCTGGTGTGAGAGCTCCTTTCTCCAGATGAATCATCCAAAATGGATGCTCTCCTCCTGTGCCAAAGGATTTTCTGTCCTCTCTCTGCCCACCCCTTTTATGGGTCAAAGCTCTTCTTTCTGGGGTTGCCCAGAAGATCCTTTCTAGCCCCCATGCACCCCCTCCACAAGTTTCCGGGTTCCTTCTAGACGTCTGATTCCAGCCAAGGTGTGAGCTGGCCAGTTTGCTGTCTTTGGGCAGGAGGGCCATTTTCATTCACAAAGCTTTAATGGCTAGCACTTACTAAAGCTACCGGCAAGATCTGCAGTGCTTGGAAGCAGTCTGACTTCCCCCTTCCTGTCTGTCTTTTGCTAACCAAGAACAAATTTTAAAAACCAAGCGCGGGGGTTTTGCAAAGCCCAAACCTCAAAATAAAGTACATTTCTCTGGACATGGTTTATGCTTTGTTCCAGATGTGTTTCAGTTTTACGGAATCTTGATTTTTAATTGGATTGCTTATTGGAAGTCCCATCCCATTGACTGTATTGACTTACATTGTCTAATCTGCCATAAGCCTCAGGGAGAAAAGCAGACTATAAATAACAAATAATTAATAAAAAACCCATTTTTAGAAAGTTTATTTTGTCAATTAAAGCAAAAGAAAGAGCCAGTCCTTTGTTCTGTAACATCAAGGCAGGATGCTGTATTTCTTGGTATCACAATACCTTTATTCACTAGAGCCAGTGTGGTGTAGGAATTAAAGTGTCGATCTAGGAATTGGGAAACCCAGGTTCGAATCCTTAATCATGCCATGGAAACTTGCTGGGTAACCTTGGGCTGGTCACACACTCTCAGCCTAACCAACCTCACGGGGTTGTTGTGAGGATAAAATGGAGGAGAATGATGTAAGCTGGTTTGTGAGCCCACAGGGTTGAAAGGTGGGATATAAAGTTAAATAATAATAAAGTAATGTAGCTGTTCAGATTATAATACACATGAAGCTGCCTTATACTCAATCAAACCATCGGCCCATCAAATTCAGTATTGTCTACTCAGACTGGCAGCAGCTCTTCCAGGGTCTCAGGTGCAGGTCTTTCACATCACCTAATACTTGATCGTTTTAGCTGGCGATGCCAGGGACTGAACCTAGGACCTTCTGCACGCCAAGCAGATGTTTTACCACTGAGCCATAGCCCCTCCGTATAAAACATTATGGATTTATAAGCAAAACAGCATGGCATGTTATAGCAGTCACCCTGTATGAGAAAGGGAATCCACTTGTACACGTTAACAAACTCTCCACTGGTGGCCTCGATCAATACAACTGGACACGGCCCTCAAAGCCCATTCTTCTCTTACGGGGCTAGAAGTCTGCTCTGGATAATGTGGTAGGTGGCACTGTTCCCCGAAGTGTGCAGTAATTCCAATGTATCAGCCAAGACGTCTGCCTGTGTTGTCTTTGGGATAACGTTAGAACCAGAGGCCAGGTCTTTTAAAAATGTCATCGAGCGTCTCGAGGCACTTTCCGCGGCACTAAATGATCTCCGGAGTCTGCTTTCGGCGAGACGAAAATGCAATTGTGCGAGTTAGCGTTTTTTGGCCCAAAGGCCCGCTCTCCCTCCACCCCTCCAGTCGGAGCTACACACAGATCTCACCAGCTATTCAAACTCAAGAGGCTTTGGCGTAAACATTGGGCACGTGGCCACATCCCTGTTTGTAATATCGAACTTTTCCAGAGCGGAACGACGCGGCGCGGAGACAGCCTTAGACGGGCAGGCAAGATGTGCAGGCGGTGGGACAGAAGGAAGTATGCAACTCAGGGAAGGGAGCAGTGACAGCAGTTCCTCCCATGATCGACTCCCTTACAGACTATGACACGGGCAGAGAGCTCCCTAGCCCTCTCTTCCTCAGAGGCAGCAGCAGAGATTTCACAGTACGCTCGCTCCCTCTGGGCCAAGAGAAACAAAAAAATTCAGCAAGCTGCTGAAGGCAGGGCAGAGGAAGCAAGGAAAGCCCGCGAGTCAGCCTCGAACCACACGCAATGGTTGTCATGGCAGGACCAGGGGGCGTGATACAAGCAAGCAAAAGTCCAGGAACAGTCCGAGGTCAAGCCGGGCAAATCAGGTATCAAGGTTCAAGCAGGTTTAAATCACAGTCCAAAAGCAGGGTCAGACATACCAAAGTTTCAAGTCCATAAATCACAACAATACCAGAGAAGTCAGAGATGAACGCAGGGTCAACAAAGCCAAAGGTCAAAAGCCGAGGATCAAGCCGAGAAGAATTCCACAAGGTCTGGGGCAGAGATGCAAGGATTCAGGTCCTGAACAAACGACGTTGCCAGCACAAATGACTGCTGGCAACAGACTTGCATATATACAGTGCTAGCTAATCAACTCATTAGCTAGCCAGGAGTGAGGACAGGATCCTGTCAGTAATCAGGGCTAAGAGATCTTCTGGCACGCATGCGTGCATTCTGCCTTCGCTCTCTCAGCTGTTGTCTTCTTACATTCCTGAGCCTGGTTACAGGTGGAGGCGAGTCTGATGATGAATTACTGGGCTGCAGCAGAGACTGATCCCTTGCAGGTGTTCCCTGGGAGGCTCTATCCTCCTCACCACTTAGATAGCTTTCAGCTACAGGATCCAGTCTTTGCCCTTCTGCTGCAGTACTGTCCTCAGGAGCCTGTTCAGGGTCCTCAGGAGCCTGTTCAGGGGCATCAGCAAAGGCAGGCATGACATCAGCAGGGGCAGGCATGACAATGGTGAGCGCTTGCACGATCATTGCCTTGCCTGGCAAGAAAGAGGCGAGTGCTTTCAAGCAAACGGCAGGACGAGAGTTCAGTGGCAGCCGCCCCCTTCCCATTCTGAACCTCGGAGACTGTTTTGCATCTTTAAAGAGTCCCACAAAAACAACCGTTGGCCAAAAAAGGCTCATTCCACTCAGTTCCGTGTGTCGTCTGAGCCGCAGAACGAGTAGGTAAGTGGGCGAAAATAAAGACCAGGATCTCTGGTTCTCAGTTTCTCGTCATACTGGAGAAGGGGTTACAGAGGGGGCCTGGTTTCCCCAGCTCCTGCTTGAGGAGCAGAAAGTGACTGAGCCTGAGCTGCATAACACAAAGAGTCCTTCCTCTGGCCTGGGCTGCAGCGGAAGTCTGTGCTGGCGAGACAGAGCCCTTCAAGCTGGCAGCTGCCAATCCCTGATATGGACAAAGATCAGGAGAGGGGATGTTCAGGCCCAGTTGGGGAGGGGAGGGGAAGGACAAACTCACCAGTGTTCTGTTTTTTATTGCGTAACAAAGTTAGCGACTGAAAGGAAGGGGAAACTAATAGCAGGACAGGGACATGGAGGGCTACAATGTGGGACGATAAATATTGACCCTTTCGAAAGGGTCAGACTCGGAGGTGTGAGAGAGTAGAAAAGTATTGGAAAATGATACAAAAGCTTATTATGGATATCACAAAATTGTTAACTCCAGAAATCGCCCTATTAAATATGATACCAGAGGGTTACAAACAAAATGATAGATATCTAATAACTTATATAGTGACCACAGCCAGAATATTAATGGGCAAATATTGGGAAACAGAGAAATTCCCAAAAAGGGAGGAAATACTGATTAAGTTGATGGAAGTAGCAGAAATGGATGAGCTAGCGATAAGCCTTCAAGGAAAAGATGGAAGTGTGTTTAAGAAAAGATGGGAAAGATTGTATAAATGGATTTATGAAACGTGGGGAACTTAGACTTAATGTATAAAAGAATGAATGTATATAATTGTGAAGATGACTCATGATATGGGAAGAATGTAATTTGTAAATAATAACATATTGTGAAAAGGATAAATAATTTTTTTTTAAAAAAGGGTCAGACTGAAACAAGCGGTTTCCAGTGCTTCCAGTGACGGGCAACCCGCTAGCTGTCTGACCAGGAGCATCAGGGCACAGACGGCGCCGTCCTTCTTCTCTGTGAAGCCACCAGCCGTGCCACTCGTGAAGGTCGAAAACAAGTGGGCAGCTGCTCCCCAACAGCAACTGTGCAGAGAGGGAAGCTCAGTCGGCAGCTGGCTTCCCCCATGCTAGCCTCCCTGCAACAGCGGAGCCCGGCCTCGAATCGTCGTGAGTCAACACTCAACCATCTCCCGAGGACAATAGCTACGTAGCTCTTCGGCAGCTCTACCATTAGCCAGGCTCAGAAAAGACACAGGAGACGGAAACAAGCAAACAAAAAAAAACACATTGACGACCGGTCTGATTTACAAGCGGGAAGGAAGAAAAGGGGCGTGAGTGCGCTAGCAGGCGAGCTTGTACAAGGACAGCATGCAGAGGTGGTACGCGCTATTGTAAGAAGAGACTGCCAGCAAACGGAGGACAAAAGGAAGTTATGTCCTGTGACATGTTCAAGCAGATGGCTTTTCACAGAGCGAGCTCAGCAACGTGGGGGAATCGATGGTGTCGTGTAAGGCAGCCCCACTGGTCAGAACTGAGCAGGTTTGGTCAAGTAGCAAAGGGGCTCGCAAAACCTGGCTGCAAAGTAACCAATCTACCCACGAGCAGAAGCGCTCTGCAAAGAAAATACTTAAAAATTAAATAGTACAAGAGCATGCCACAAGTAAGTATTTGTATATTCTGCACTGGAATGTGTGTTGTAATTTGTACCATTAATAGAAATGCTTAATAATATTGAACAGATTGCATAATAATATCATCGTTGTTTCTTGTTTACTTACAACCTATCCCATGATCTCACATTTGTATAAACGGTATATCCCTGGCAGATTTTTTTTTTACATGCTTACCTCTTTTGAGAGTTAATCGTTGAATCTTCACTACGACATCGTTTCCAAAAAATCGAGTGAAGAAATGACGTGGCAGATATCAAAAAGAGGAACACTTCGTGGTCAGTGGCAGAACTAACCCCTGAAGCGTAATATATTTGTGTATACCAAGAAGCCAGTCTGAAATTTATTTACCTTCGCTACCTGTTTTGCCGCTACCGTCCCACGCCTGCTCTTCTGTGCAATACACAATATGGAACGTGTGTAGATTATGGTACCGTGGCCACACAATACACAGATGTTACTTTATTGTCCTACTGCTGGATGGGCTCAGGGTGGGGAACATCATTATAATAAATACAATTTCAGTTTAAAACACGAAAAAACATTATAACCATTAAAACAACAGGTACAGCCTGAAACAGCGTCAGTTGGCTATCAAGTTCTGGCCCGATGGTTCAGTAAGTTAAAGAAAAAAGATCTGTGACAATTTAGCGCTTGATACTATATTCATAAATCATAATATACAATAACAGAAAATAAGTAATATATATAGTGAATGTGGTCTCTGGAATGGTGTGCCGTTACAATGATTTTCTTCTGAACAAGGGTGTGTACCTTATCAAATACAACAATACAAGTCTCATTTACAATTATATATAACAGTGTGCAAATATATAATATGAATAAGAATAAAAATAGTATGAAACCTTAGTATGTAAGGTTTTGTTATTGTATATTAAAAAGGTAAAGGTTCCCTTGCTCGAAAGCCAGTCGAGTCCGACTCTAGGGTTGCGGTGCTCATCTCCGTTTCAAAGCCAAAGAGCCAGCGCTGTCCAAAGACGTTTCCGTGGTCATGTGGCCGGCATGACTAAACACCAAGGTGCACGGAACGCTGTTACCTTCCCACCGAAGTGGTACCTATTTATCTACTTGCAATTTCTTGCTTTCAAACTGCTTAGTTGGCAGGAGCTGGAACTAGAGACAGGAGCTCACTCCGTCATGCGGCACCCGGGTCTTGAACTGCTGAACTACTGACCTTCCACAGCCTGCAGTTCAGTGTCTTAACCACTTGAGCCACCGCAGCTCCACTATTGTATATTAAGGTTCTGTTATTGTATATTATGATTTATGAATATAGTACCAAGCGCTAAATTGTCACGGTTCTTTTTTCATTGGTCTTATTACTGTGCCCATTCTTGTAACTATTCAGTGAGTTAAAGGCCAGTTGTTGTTGGTCAGTAAATAAACGGGTGACAGCAACCAAAGGCCTGGCGGAAGAGCTCCGTCTTGCAGGCCCTGCGGAATTGAAGAAGATCCCGCAGGGCCCTGGTCTCAATAGGGCGCATGTTCCACCAGGCTGGGTCCAGGACAGAGAAAGCCCTGGTTGAGGCAAGACGGGCGTCCTTCGGGCCAGGGACTACCAGGAGGTGTGGATCTTTTGAGCGTATATGTGAGGAGGCGGTCCCTTAGATATGATTGTCCCAGGCCGAATAAGGCTTTAAAGGTCAAAACCTTGAAGCGAATCCGGTACTCCACTGGCAACCAATGCAGTTGGCGGAGCACGTGGCTAACATGAGCCCACACAGTCATATGTCCCCAATGTATTTGCAGGACCATCTCCTCCAATATGTCCCCGGGAGAGCTCCTCGGATAATAACCTACTGGTGATCCCCGGCACTAAAGACATCTGACTGTTCTTGACCAGGCAATACGGAGAACAAGAAAAACTGTGGAAAAGTGATGCTTAATATATGCCTTTAAAGAATCATAGAAAAGTGAACAAAAATAATATACATAATAATAGAAAAATATATTGACGGCGATCTCCGGAATGTCTTGCCGTTTCGAATCATCTTAGCCCATGGCAGGTGCTACTATACATTACAGCTGTTATGATTATTGGTGAGTTTTCTATACATAAAATCTCCTTTGATAATTGTGAGACGTCACCAGAGGATATGAACTACTGAGAGACAGTTTTTGTCCCACATCTTTGTTCAGGAGAAGATCTTCCTTCGAAACGGCAAGACATTCCGGAGATCGCCGTCAATATATTTTTCTATTATTATGTATATTATTTTTGTTCACTTTTCTACAATTCTTTAAAGACATATATTAAGCGTCACTTTTTCACAGTTTTTCTGGTTCTCCGTATTATTTCATTACTGTGCCAATCAAGCACAGATGTTCCGCCTCTTGACCAGGGCCAAACACCATCAGGGTCCTGTGGAATCTTATGCAATTCCGCAGGACCTGTAAGGCACAGATGTTCCGCCAGGCTTTCGGTGGAGGGCAGCGATGGTTTAAATCTTGGCCAGCATCCTCCTCCCTCTACTCTCCTTCTTCTCAGATGGTTTTACTTTCTCCCCCACATCCACGAGACGATCAATGGGTCGGAAATGGGAGAAAACTGTAATTTTTGCCACTTTATTTTTAAAAAAATCATGTATCAATATTAATACTGTTTGTATCTATTTTATAGTTTTAATGTTTTTACTATGTTGCAGAGGTCATTTCCTGCAGGAGCGCATAGGAGCGGAGCTCTGGCAGTAAAGAGCCCAGGGGGCGGGCACATGCAACAAGCCCCGCCCCCTGCTCCCAGCAGCCCCAGGCCATGAGGAACAGGAACCCCTTTCTTTCTTTCTTTCTTTCTTTCTTTCTTTCTTTCTTTCTTTCTTTCTTTCCCTTTCTTTTTTTCCCCCTCCCTCCTCCCTCCCTTCCTTCCTCCCTGCACAGATCTGCGCGTTCCACCCCAACCAGCAATCCAAAACAGTCCAGTGGCACCTTTAAGGCCAAGGTTTATTCAGGTACAAGCTCTCCCTTCTCTGTTAGGGCAGATCTGCACATCCCCCCCCCCAATAGCTAGCAATCCAAAACAGTCCAGTGGAGCCTGAGCGGTGGGTGTTGCCTTCTGACACACTTCTGGTGATGTCAGGGTGTGTGGCATATGCAAATAAGTTATGCTAATGAGCTGTGCTAATGAGCTCCTGCACCTCTTTTTCTATGAAGTGACCCCTGCTATGTTGTATATCACCCAGAGCCCTACAACAGTAAGGATCAGGCAATTCATAAATGTAATATAATAAAGCATTTCAATGGGATGAAGTGACCACGTACGTTCACCCACCATCAACCCTGTTTACGAACTCCTCGCAGATCCTTCTGACGTGGGGGTGCCTTGATACGTTTTTATGCCGATGTTCTTTCTCCTGAGATGGAATCTTTTTGTTCTGGCATCTTTTCCCTTGTGATAATATGTTTCATTTCCTGAGAAAGCTTCACTGGCAGAATGGCAGAAGTCATTTGTTTCCGTGATTTTGGAGCTACTCCATTAAGTCGCGAAGTTTTCACCCATCACAGATCGTATCTGGCCAGATCCCTGCCTTCCCTTGCTCTGCTCACTTGCATATCAAGGGGAGGGGCATCCCGTCAAAAGCGTTCCCTTCAAATGACATTTTATTTCAGGCCAAAGGCCTCTCCCCAAAGAGTGCCGGGGAACAGCTGAGCAGAATCTGCAAGGAGGCATAAGCCAAATGACCAAGAATGGCTGCCCACCAAAAAGGTTCCACAAAAGCACAACATTGATCTTCCACGGATTAACTGTGACAATAAACCACAAGTGACAATCCAATGGCTAACAGCAAGAAAATCTATCCTGGTAGCTTCGAGAGCCAGTTTGGTGTCGTGGTTAGGAGCGCAGACTCTAATCTGGGAGAACCGGGTTTGATTCCCCACTGCCATAAATCTTGTTACGTCTTTCGAGTACTACTGGACTCTTGCTCTTTTCTACTGCTAAGGACAGACTAACACGGCTACCCATCATGGTCTATCCCGAAATTGTGTGTGTGTTTTTTCCTATGGCTTCAAAATGTTTGGAAACTTTGCATCTCTAGTTGTAAAGCCGTTGGACAAAGACTGGTTTTCTTTTAGAATGAGAGCAGACGCTCAGCTCGGCCACGGGCAGCCCGCGGAGTGCAAGGGAGATGACAACATTGCTACGCACATTAACAGACTATATATTATTTTATTTTATTTTTTTATTTCGTGTAAGCTAAGAGGAAATTTATACACTGAAATTTCAAAAAGACCTTGAGCATGCACATAAACCTTGTCAGAGGTTGTTTTCTACATAGCATTCTCTTTTTTTTTCCATAGGAATTTCCCCGAACATTTACAACCCATAGTTTTACTGTACATACAGCTTAAACCATAGCAATCTATGATTATGTCAATTTACACTGTGCAAAAATCAAAAAATAGTGGTACGACAGGAAAAAAAAAACCTGTAACAGGTATATTTCATTGTAAGACATTCAGATAGCTTTTTGGTCCTTCCGTTCCAAACCAAAATAGATTTTTTTTTAACACGTAGATCCCCAAAATCAAGTAATTAGGCAGTGCTCTATAACTTAGCTAAAGATGACAGTAAACCTTATGAGAGGCAATGATAAATCCAGACTTCCAGGAGACAGGAAGCTAAAAGAAGGAAAAGAAAATCAATCCACCCAACCCACCCCAAAAGAAAAACAACAGAAGGATCTAACGAAACCACTGAAAAGACCCTAACCTTTTCGGCTCATTGAGCAAAAATGCTTCCAGGAAAAGGGGGTGGAGAAATACAACTCATTCTGAAAAGAAAACATTTCGGGGGGGGGGGGGTCAAAGGGACCTGGAGTTTTCCAGACTGGAAGTTTCCAGTTTTTTTTTTTATGTTTATAAAGTTTTGTAAGAAGGACACCACCAGTGTATTCCACAAAGACGTAAATGTTTACACCCCAGCACAAAAAAAAGGATAAATCTTCAAAAAAGATTCAAACCTCCCCAAGTTATTTACACTTTTTTTTTTCTAATATAAATTTAGGACTCCGGTATGTAAATAAATATACATATCTATGTATACCTTTCTAGTGCTGCTTACCAACAAATCAGCTGAACTCGAATTTTTTTCCAAGGAAAGCAAAGATCGCTTTTAGAGGACCCGGAAAAGGA
>NW_015164220.1:174458-223750 GCF_001447785.1 Gekko japonicus
GGGGAGTAGGAATCACTAGAAATGGTCAGATCCCCTCCTCTCGCTTAGTCTACCTGGTCTTGGCAACTCGCTGAAGGCGTTAACGTGGCCGGGAACATCAACACCTTGGCATGCATGAAAGTTAAGTCAGGAAGGCTAGCAATCACCTGGGCGGCCTCTTCGCTGAGCCGCTCCTCCTTTCTGGGTTTCCTGTCGAGACAAAGAGACGAACAAGGGTTGGAGAAGAGTCGCTCCGTGCAGCTGGAGAAAAAGCTCGCCATGGGTTTGTTGGAGTGAGCGACTCAGCATGCCTGGACACTGTGGCGGGGGGGGGGGGGGGGGGCACTAAACACTCTAAACATATATAAGTGTTGACTGGGATGCCTCTCTTTGTCTTAACCTGGGAGGTGCCCTCTGACCCCTCCCCTCTCTCTCTCTCACTTTGTCCTCTCCCTCCCCTCACATGGCCTTCCATGGAGACACACGTCTCTGCAGGTCTCTCCTGTACAGACAATGCCCTCATCCTCCCACACACGTGATGCCCGACAAGCTGGCCATTTGTGATAGGGAGAGGACTCTTTAGATTAGGCTTCTCTCTCTCCTCTTGACGGCAACCAGAATGTGAACTGGATCTACTTGAATCAATGTAAGTTCACCCTTTCCCCCCCCGCAATACATTTCCTGAGAGTTTTACTTACTGCACTTAGTATCACACTTCTGTGACTGGGCAAAACTCTGCGGCATTAACCAAATATCCCAACAGGTTAGCCTGATCCCATCGGAAATTGGAAGCTAAGCAGGGTCGGCCCTGGTTAGTATTTGGATGGGAGACGGCCAATGTTCCCTCTAAGCGGTGGAGTCCTGTGAGCAAAAATTCCACTTTTTTGTCAGCTACCGGCCTTAAAGTTGTGAGCGAGCGATTTGGCTACGGCATGAATTAGTTTGCTCTGGAGCCCTCCTTCCTGAGCGAAGACAAAAATGTGTGAGCTGGAGGCTAAAAAACTGAGCTAGCTCACACTAACTCAGCCTAGAGGGAACATTGGAGACCGCCAAGGAAGGAAGCCCAGGGTCACTAAGCAGAAGCAGGTAATGGAGACCCACCTCTGAACATCCCTTGCCTTGAAAATCCTATGAGGTCACCACAAGTCGACTGTGACCTGACGGCACTTTCCGTCAGCTCAGAACAGGTACGCATACTCAGCAAGATAATCTCTGAACACCAGAGAGAGCACACTGACGCTGTGCAAACACCGCCTTCGGTGCCTCTGGCTTTGAAGCCCTTTATTTATTTATTAGATTTGTATCCCGCCCTCCCCGCAGAGCAGGCTCAGGACGGGCTCCATCAGATAGAATATACAAACAATTAAAAAACATCAGATCAAATACAATATCCCTGTGTTTCTAATCAGAGCTTCAACAGATAAGCTCTATTCCAGATTGGCGTTCCCAGATGGTAACACAGATTTGACCTGCTGATAATTAAAATGTTATACAGGTGGCACTGGACACCGGATAAATTGCTTAAATGCTACACTAATGTCTCGGGAAATTGTTGGAGGTGTAAGAATAACATAGGAACGTATATTCATATCTGGTGGAGGTGTGAGAAAATACAAAAATTCTGGGAAAGTATTAAACAGTTAATAGAAGAAATTACAGGAATCAATTTGCCAATCACACCAGAAATCTTTTTACTTAATCTCACACCAGAGGGGATTAAACATAATGAGTTATCTATTATACTGTACAGAATACCGACTAGGGAAGAGTTGATTACAAAGCTTTTTGAAATAATAGAAATGGATAAGCTGAATATGTACTTGGCGGGAAAAACAGAAAGTAACTTTAAGCAAAAATGGCAAAAAGTCAATACGTGGATTGAAGAAAATGTCTAATGTAACCCCAGAATGTTGGAAAATATATGGAGTGTATGTTATGGAAAAATGAAAAAAAAAAAAGGGAAAAAAATTGACCTGCTGAAGGGGAGGCCTGGGAGAGAGGGGGACACCCACTGCCCCAACTAAAAAGGGCCCCGATCTCATATGGGAGCTCATTCCACCAGGTAGGGGCCAGGGTCGAAAAAGCCCTGGCCCTAGTTGAGGCAAGACGGACGTCCCTGGGGCCGGGGATCAGCAGGAGATTCTGATTAGCAGATCATAAAGCCCTTCAGGGCTCAGAGAGGGAGAGGCGATCTCGCAGATATTCTTCACACCCAGAGGTCTTTACATTTCAGGCTGCCTAAAGAGTTTGTGGAGAGCAACCACCGCAACCATACCCAAATTATATTCTGAGTGGCATGTTTCAGCCAGCAGCCATTTTTGTGGCAGCCATTTTGTTTCTGTGCCCACCATCCTGTGTCAGGATTCCAAATGTGCCCCGCAGGCTCAAAAAGGTAGGGGACACCTCTGCACTACAACCACCAAGCAGGGTGCTCCTTTATATACTGGTGACTTACTGTGAGACCGTGAGTGTGCCAATTCCTAATAAATGATCACCACTGTTTGGGCTGTGAGAACTTGTGGATTATTAACCAACATGCTCATTACTGCTTTTTGTTGTTGTTGTTGTTCAGTCGCACAGTCGAGTCTGACTCTTCGCGACCCCATGGACCACATCACGCCAGGCCTTCCTGTCTTCCGCCGTCCTCTGAAGTTTGCTCAACTTCATGTTCATTGCATCCATGACACTGTCTAACCATCTCATCCTTTGCCGTCCCCGTCTTCTTTGACCGTCAGTCTTTCCCAGCATCAGGGTCTTCTCCAGTGAGTGCTCCCTTCTCATTGGGCGGCCAAAGTATTTGAGCTTCAGTTTCATTATCTGGCCTTCCAGGGAACAGTCAGGGTTGATTTCTTTGAGGATTGACTGATTTGATCTTCTTGCAGTCCAAGGGACTCTCAAGAGTCTTCTCCAGCACCAGAGTTCAAAAGAATCTATTCTTCGGCGCTCGGCCTTCCTTATAGTCCAACTCTCGCAGCCATACATGACTACTGGGAATACCATTGCTTTGACCATGCGGACTTTTATTGGCAGGGAGATGTCTCTACTTTTCATCATGCTGTTTAGGTTCGCCATCGCTTTCCTCCCAAGGAGCAGGTGTCTTTTAATTTCATGGCTGCTGTCACAGTCTGCGGTGATCTGGGATCCCAGGAACGTGAAGTCTGTCACTACTTCCACGACTTCTATTTGCCAAGGAGTGATGGGGCCGGATGCCATGATCTTAGTTTTTTTGATGTTGAGCTTCAAGCCCACTTTTGCGCTCTCCTCTTTCACTCTGAGCAAGAGGACGTTGTCTCCCCCCCCCCATTTATGCAAACGGGATTTCCTATACTGCCTCCTTGTTGATCACTTGCTCTGAATTCAGATGTAGTTCGGCTCTAATTACCAAAGGTTGCTCACCCCTGGTCGAAACAGAAAGGAGGGTGTCGAGGATGGGAAAGCTCCCTCCCCCCCTTGCTCAAGGCCAACTTTTCTGATCCTGGAACTGAATCTTCGCCGCACTCTCCTCCCTGCACCATCTGTGGCTGGAAAGATAACCATTCGTTCAAAGCGAATTTTTGTTTTTGCGCTACCGAGCTGTGCCCGATGCTGGAAACTCAGAGAGCGCCCCCGCTGTTGCAAAGCATTCCACCCCACACAGCCCAGGCCATTAAAGGTTCCTGCCCACCCTCAGAACTGCCTACAACAGCTGCTACCAGGGAAGGCCCCGATTCACGTCTTTCAACTCTTGCCCTCCACAGCACCCGTATTGCCCACAAGGCATGGCTAGAAACCAGTGGTGTAACAGTCCAGAGGTGACGCAATCTCAAGGCACTTCTCCAGTTTGGTGTAGTGGCTAAGAGAGGCAGACTCTAAATATGGAGAACCGGGTTTGATTCCCCACTCCCCCACACGAAACCTGCGGGGTGACCTTGGGCCAGTCATGGTTCTCTCACTCAGCCCTACCCTAGCAGGAACTCCTTTGCATATTAGGCAACACACCCCTAATGTAGCCAATCCTCCAAGAGCTTACAGAGCTCTTCTTACAGGGGCTACTGTCAGCTCTTGGAGGATGGGCTACATTAGGGGTATGCAGAGGTCATTTTGGGGGGGATCGCGGGGGAACATGACGAAGCCCCGTCCCCTGCTTCAGGCCGCCCCGCTTCCGGCCCTCATTCAGCCAGGAGGAGGCAGGAGAAGAGGGAAGGTAAGTTGCTTCCTCCCTGCCTCTCCCCACCCCTGCCTGGCTGGGGCCAGGGAGGGCCTTCGCGGGGTTTCCTTGCACTCCCGCCGGCCTTGCAGGTCCACCGCCAGGCCCCTCATAGGGCTCGGCAGTGGAGCTGCAAGGCTGGCAGTGGGGGCCGGGACCGTTGGGGGCGGGGTGTGTGGCCTTATGACACACTTCCGGTGATGTCAGGGAGTGTGGCCTTATGACACACTTCCGGTGATGTCAGGGGGTGTGGCATATGCTAATGAGTTATGCTAATAAGTTCCCCTAGCTCTTTTTCTACGAAATGACCCCTGGGGGTATGTCGCCTAATATGCAAAGGAGTTCCTGCTACAAAAAGAACCCTACCTATCTCACAAGGTGCCTGTTGCGGGGAGGGGGAGGGAAGGGGATGGTAAGCCACTTTCAGACTCCTTTAGGTAGAGAAAAGCAGGGTATAAAAACCTACTCTTCCTGTGCTGCTCTAAACAATTCCTGACTGCTGGGAATTTTACTCTCTCTCTCTCTGTGTCCTGAAATGCCCTCTCATCACACGGCCCCCCTCCACTAGCCTGAACATGCACGTGCTACTTTACTGACGTTTCTCCTTACAGATATTCCTCCTTGCCTCATCTTTGCACACTCATGTTTTTGATTTTTATCCTTTTTTTGGGGGAAAACAAAATAACGCCCATTGTCAAATGAACTATATGCTCTAAAAGTCAAGCCACTCCTGCAACACTCTGATTTGGCAAAGTTATACTCCATTTATTTATAAGATTTATTATATCATTAAGGACCAGGTTCTCCCATATGAACTGACCCATTCACTCCGATCACCTTTGGAGACCCTATTTCGGTTGCCCCCGACTTCTGAGGCCAGACAGGTGGCGACCTGAGAAAGGGTTTCCTCAGTTGTGGCACAAAAACTCTGGACACTCCCCTGAAGATTTGTCTGTCTCCCTCTATTGGTGTCTTCCACCATCAAGTTAAGACCTTTTTGGCTTTGTTTGACATACCCCCAAGTCAGTGTTCCCTCTAAGCTGAGTTAGTGTGAGCTAGCTCACAGTTTTTTAGCCTCTGGCTCACACATTTTTCCCTCAGCTCAGGAAGTAGGGCGCCAGAGCAGACAAATTTATGCAGCAGCCCAATCACTTGCTCACAACTTTAATGCCAGGAGCTCACAAAGTAGAATTTTCGCTCACAAGACTCCACAGCTTAAAGGGAGCACTGCCCCCAGTAGATTATTGGCCTCCTCCCTGCCTTTCATGTTGTTTGTGGGGTTTTTTAATTGAATGTTATCACTTTAAACATTCTTGCTAATTGTTCAAGTGTTTTTATGTTGGTCACCTTGGGGACACTGGTAGGAAGGTCTCGTTGAAAATGTTTTAAATAAAATATGTAAATACAGTCCTGATCCTTCCACTGGAAGAAACATTCTGAAGAAGAAGAAGAAGAAGAGGAGGAGATTGGATTCATACCCCGCCCTTCACTACCCAAAGGTGTCTCAGAGCGGCTTACAAACTCCTTTCCCTTCCCCTCCCCACAACAGACATCCTGTGAGGTAAAAGAAGAAGAAGAAGAAAAGACTGGATTTATACCCTGCCCTTCACTACCCAAAGGTGTCTCAGAGCGGCTTACAAACTCCTTTCCCTTCCCCTCCCCACAACAGACATCCTGTGAGGTAAAAGAAGAAGAAGAAGAGATTGGATTTATACCCTGCCCTTCACTCGGAATCTCAGAGCGGCTTAAAACTCCGTTTCCCTTCCCCTCCCCACAACAGACACCCTGTGAGGTAAAAGAAGAAGAGATTGGATTTATATCCCGCCCTTCACTACCCAAAGGAGTCTCAGAGCGGCTTACAAACTCCTGTCCCTTCCCCTCCCCACAACAGACACCCTGGGAGGTAAAAGAAGAAGAAGAGGAGATTGGATTTATACCCCGCCCTTCACTACCCAAAGGAGTCTCAGAGTGGGTTACAAACTCCTTTCCCTTCCCCTCCCCACAACAGACACCCTGTGAGGTAGGTGGGGCTGAGAGAGCTCTTGACAGAAACAGCTCTTTTTCAAGAACAGCTCTTATCAGAACTATGGCTTGCCCAAGGTCATCCAGCCAGGTGCAAGTGGAGGAGTGGGGAATCAAACCCGGTTCTCCCAGATTAGACTTCGCGCACTTCAACACTACACCAAACTGGCTCTGGGCAGCTTGTCAGATTTACAAAAACAAACAAACCCAAAAACCAAAAACAAAATAAAGACAGGACTTCTATGGCTTGCTTTAAAACATATCAGCGCCACTGAACTGGGCACAGCACATCATAACACTTAATGAAAAATACAGGATGCCCATCAAATCCAGCAAAACTGTAAATATATGAAAAGATATCACCATGTCAGCAAAAATCAATACTAGGTTTTTAAAAGTGTTTCTAAAACGGTGTGTTTTAGGGTAATACTTGCACTGTTTTTGTACAGTAGCAGCAAACGTAAACAGTCGTCTGGCAAGAAAACATTGTGTCATATTGAAAATTGAAGTTTAAAAAAAAAACCTACGCTGGATTTTTTACTTTTTTTGGACCTGGAAACAGCTGAACAGCCAAGAGAAAATTAATGCAAGCAGCTCATCTTTGAGGTTCAGGACGCCCTCCAGTGGCAAACTGTTGAAACGATGTCAGAGCGATTTTTTTTTTTTGCGTGCCATCAAGCTGCAGCTGACTCATGGCAACCCCAGGAGAGGGTTTTCAAGGCAAGAGACAAACTGAAGAGAGTTTCCGCTGCCAGCCTCTGCACAGCAACCCTGGACTGCCGTGGTGGTCTCCCATCCAAGTACTAACAATGCTTCCGAGATCCCTGCAGTTTTGTTTTTATTAATATTTTATTAAGGGTAAAGGTAAAGGTTTCCTTGCTCAAAAGCCAGTCGAATCCGACTCTAGGGTTGCGGTGCTCATTTCCGTTTCAAAGCCGAAGAGCCAGCGCTGTCCGAAGACGTTTCCGTGGTCATGTGGCCTGCATGACTAAACACCCAGGCGCACGGAAACGCTGTTACCTTCCCACTGAAGTGGTCCCTATTTATCTACTTGCAATTTCTTGCTTTCGAACTGCTAGGTTGGCAGGAGCTGGAACTAGAGACGGGAGCTCACTGCGTCATGCGGCACACTCGGGTCTCGAACTGCTGAACTACTGACCTTCCACAGCCTGCAGTTCAGCGTCTTAACCACTTGAGCCACCGCAGCTCCATTTATTATTAAGTGTACATGTATCCATATATTTTATACAATTCATAACACTTCATTTTCTGTATATTCTCCTCCATCAAGAAATCATATTAAACATTGAGAGTGTATAAATAATCTCCATCCTCGTTATCTTATTCCCTTCTTTACCCGTTTAACCAAACCACCGTACAACTTCCTCTAATTCATATTCTAAACATTATTAGATTCTTCCTTAATTTATCTTAGACTTCTTTTCTTCTCTAGCTGGATTCCCTCCATACACACGTATTTTATACTTATACTGTGTCTTCTTCCAAACATAGAAAGAAAAGTTGGACAGGGTTGCCTCTGAAACTGGGTGTTGCAGAGAAGCCTCTGCAACAGAAGGAAACCCTCCTCCCTCTGATCGGAGGTCTTGGGGGGGACACACCCTTCCCCTCCTTGCTATGCCGTTGGTTTAACAGTTCCATTCCTATTTTCTATTTTCTATTTTCCATTATTATTATTATTATTATTATTATTGCTTTTTACCACTCTGCTACCAAATATAATATCTCAGTTCAAACACTCTCATTCCTTAATTTAGTTACTGCGTCTACTAAATTTTTCCCTGTAATCTCATCAAAAACTGTAAACGTTTTGTTTTCCAAATTAACGACTAGATGTCCGAGGGGCAGCCATCTTTACTGAATTCCTTTATCTCTGAGGATTTTCAATGTTTCCCTGAGATGTCTTCTTGCAATAATTACCTCCACTGGAATGTCAGGAAACAAATATACAGGTCGTGTCCTCCAAACTCAGTCCTTGCTTGTCCCTCACAATTGCAAAAAGTTTATTTTTTGTCTGCAGCTGTTTAAACTCAACAATTATGTCTGGGGAAGCATTTTCAGGGGCCTTTTTGGAGATGTTTAGCTGGAAGGCGGAGCTGATGATCCCTTCAGGAGACGCTGGTTCTCCTGCTTCGAGAAGGATTTGAGTCAGCCATTTGTTTAAAGCTGCAGAGAGATTTTCTTTTTCACCAAAGTTTACAGCTACTCCACGTAGTTTAGCTTTCTTCTCTCTTAGTTTTGTTTCCTGGAGTATAATTCTATTCTTAGCCCATATCTCAAATTCCTTTCCTGGAGTATAATTCTATTCTTAGCCCATATCTCAAATTCCTTAAATTCTTTGATGTCTTCTGCGTTCTTTTTCCCCTACAGTTTTCATGGCAAGAGATGAACAGAGGTGGTTTCCCATTGCCTGTCTCCCATCCTATTAACTGACATCGACTCTGCTTAGCTTCTAAGATCTGACAAAATCCAAGTCTCCCCAAGTCCTAACCCAGGCCAACTTTGCTTAGCTTTCGAGATCTGACAAAATTGAACTAGCCTGAGCCATCCAGATCTGGACTCATGCTCACCCGGAAAATTCAAGCAAGTGAGAAAAAAATTTGTCCAGAAAACTTGCAACAAGTTTCTCATAACATCTTTACACATGCTGTCACTCGAACTCCAAAAACCAGCCTCAGGCAACTAGCTGTTGACAATGAATGAGTACGACCAGGACTGCACTGCTGCCTAGAACAAAAATATTTGAGAACTGGATTATGGCTCCAGCCCATGAAAGCTTAGATATAAATTGATCTGGGAACTGGGGTCAGGGCATGTGAATAATGGGAGTCTGAAGGGATACTGATGTCAGAGCTGTGCCTTTCACCCCACACCACTAGCTATCCCACAACTCAGGGTGGCCCGTCTGGCATCGACCAGAGCATGGGCTTTTTCCATCGTGGCTCCAGCTCTGTGGAATGGGCTCTCTGAAGAGGTGAGAGGGGCCCCCTCCTCAAAGATCTTCAGGCAGCGCTGCAGACCGGCCAGCTTGCCAGGGCATTCGAAAGGGTCTGAATGGTAGGCATCTTTCTTGGGGGGGGGAGACTTGAGACTTGCTGTTTTATCATTACTTTCAGCTGGGGATGTTTGGGCTGTTATTGTAAGCCACCTTGAAGAAAAGCAGGATATAAATGTTTTAATAAATAAATAAAAACTAAGCATGGGCTGCTGTCCTCCAAAATCAGACGCTAGCTAGGAGAAGGCCCCTGGGCCCCTGTGGCTCTCTCCCCCTTTGGGGTATCTGATCTTAGTCTTCTACAAGACACTGACAGTTCCCCTAACAAAAATACCCAGAGCTTTACTCCTCAGGAAAGGGGGAATTCTAAGTGAGTATGGTTGGATGTCCCTAGGCCGTCTCACAAAATCACACGTTTGCAGAAGCAGGAAAAGGAAAAGTGCATTTAAAAATTGGATGTGGAGAAAAGACCCTGCAGGGTTGAGATCTGTGGCTCTCCATGACCCAAGAATTCACCATGATGCTGCCCACCTTGTGGGAGAGCCTCTCTGAGGAGGTAAGGAAGATGCGCACCTTTCTGCCATTCTGTGGGATGTGCAAAACATTAATGCGTAGGAGGGCATTTGCGTAAAGGAAAGAGGATCAGTTGTATAATGGAGTGGTTCAGGCGGGTGCTTTTATAAAGGGAATAAGATTGTAGTCTACTGCACTGTTTATTGCTCTAACTACACTGTCTACTTTTTAAATCCATTACATAAGAGAGGCCAATGTTGGATCAGGCCAATGGCCCACCCAGTCCAACACTCTGTCACACAGTGGTCTAAAATACCAGGGGCCATCAGGAGGCCCACCAGTGGGGCCAGGACACTAGAAGCAGCGTTGTTTATGGGATGTTATATCACACTAATTTTTTGTTGGGATTGTTTGTAATCCTAGTCACATCACATGACCACATGAAGCTGCCTCATACAGAATCAGACCATTGGGTCATCAAAGTCAAGTCTCGTCTATTCGGAGGGCGGTGCCTCTCCAGGGCTTCAGGCAGAGGTCTTTCATGTCACCTACTGCCTGGTCTTTTTAATTGGAGGTGCCAAGCAGATGCTCTACCACTGAGCCACGGCCCCTCCCCGAGTCCTACTGTATCGATGCCTTATGCTGTCTGGCTGTATTGAGTTTTTATATTTTGTAATCTGCCTCCAGTCTTCGCAAGAAAGATAGGCTATAAAGTAAGTAAGTAAATAAAGTTATCGAGTATAAAGCAACGGCCCCGTTCACACGGAGAAGTTGCAGCACTAAAGATACGCATGTCAGGCAGCTTTTCAGTGCGTGATCACATCGCAACATCTTGGAAGCGTAGTGCACCCATGGTGTCCCGTCAAAGATACGCAGTAAAAAACTACCTCGGAAAGTGCACTAGTATCCGGAAAATGCAGGACAGGGGCGGGCGTCTGATTGCAGGAGTGCTAGTATCCCGTGGCATTCGGCGCCCGTCCACATCCCGTCGCAAACCGGATGTTTTTCATAAGTGCGCGCGCCGCTTCTTTGCCACAGTCCAGCATCGCCGTGTGATTGCCAGCTAACAGCCTAAGCGCGAAGCCTCGGGGGACCGTGTGATCGGGCTACCGCGCTTTATTTTGCTCTGGGGTGAACAGCCACGCCTCCCCCCCCTGCGTTATCTGGCCCGTGTGACCGGGGCCAACGTGGAGAAATATGGCTTCAGTCTGAGGGTGGTGTATCTGCAGTTCAAACACCCTTCCAATGTCACTCTTCATAGCTGCTTGCTTTTGACTGTGTGAACCAAGCCAGCCAAACGACGGTGCGTTAACGGGCTTGCGTCCGTGCCCGTAGGCCTACATGGGATCAGATAGGAGTTCTGAATGGCTCCCCAGATTGTCAGCAGAGCAATTCTTACAGAACAGGGCCATCACGAATGCAACATCAAAGTACAAAAGGAGAATGCAGTCAACAGGCATTGTCTGTATGACAGAAGTCTCTCGTTTCAGAGTTTGGGCCCTCACACAGCTGGAACATGCGGGGATCTGAACATTCCGGGGACATTTGGAAACAGATGGTCAGCCGCATGCATGCAGCAGTGTAGAGCAGTGATCCTCAATGTGGTGCCCCTGGGCATCTTGGGGGCCCGCCAACTTCTTTCCCCTGGTCCTCATGTCCTCCTTCCTCAAAACGCCTGTTCCGCAGAGCAGAGAACCCAGTCCTGGCTTTCCCCCAGCTGACTGGAGTAGGAGGAGACTCAGAAGAGAGCAGGAGCCATCTGCTTCGAGTCCGTGGGGAAGACACTGTCTGAAACATCTATCTCCATTCATAGAAGGATGCTGGGCTTGGAAGCTGCCAACGTTGTGTGACCGGGCCAGCCCCCCCCCCCCAGCCCATCCTGTAGGCGGTTGCGCCCTCCCGTCAGTCATTTCAGGGTGATGCCCACTGCCTGCTTTCCAGATTCCAATCACGGCCACAGGCTCAACAGACCCTTGGTGTAGATGAACCAGAAGGCCACAGACTGACACGGATGGCTCCAAGTTAGAAAAGTAGCACCGAGGCAGAAACTCATTTCAACACTGGCCCAAAAGGACGTCTGTCTGGTCTCAACCAGGGCCTTTTTGGCCCTGGCCCTAACCTGGTGGAATGAGCTCCCGGTACAGATTAGGGCCCCGCGGGACCCTAGTTCCATGGGGCCTGTAAGACAGAGCTCTTCCGCCAGGCTTTTGGGTTAGACAGCGAACATTAAATATCATCTGGCCCCTCCTGTTACCCCTTTGTTACCATCTGTACCATGGTCTTTAATCTTTGAGGACACAGATTAATAACCGCCTTGGTTTACCCAAGGTAGGATACTTATAATCTGCAATCCCTTATGGGGGTCTAGCCCTTTCTGCCTTTACTTTTCTAACACCAGGGCACCATTGTAATAGTTGTGACGCAGTCTGATCGCCAACCTTTAAGGGTTAAAGTTTCATTTTAATCCTGATGTTATTGTTTTATATTAAATGTTGCGACCCGCCCTGAGCCCGCTTGTGGGAAGGGCGAGATAGAAACTGAATCAAATAAACAAACAAACAAACAAGTAAACCGAATGGAAGAACTGGCCCCACCACCGTAGTGTCCAGTACAGAAGATTTACTTTGAAATACAACTAGATTCAAGTTCAGTAGCACCTTAGAGACAAACAAGATTCCTGGGGTATACACTTTCGAGAAACAAAGCTGCCTTGGTCAGGTGTCTGATATACCCCGGCTACAACCCGAAAATTCGGTTGGTCTGTAAGGCAGTACTGGGCTCGAATCTAGCAGTTCTGCTGCAGACTAGCATGGCTACCCTGTGAAACACGTACGCCAGAGAACAGATAAATCTTTTCAAGGACCTTCAGATGGCACAAGGTCAGTTCTGCAAGCAAAGCTCTTACGGTGCCAGTAGTGGTGATGGCGGGAAGCGTTGTCAAGTCACAGCTGACTTATGGCAACCCCACAGGGACATTCAGAGGTGGTTTGCCGCTGCCTGCCTCTGCATAGTGACCCTGGACTTCATTGGCGGTTGCCCATCAGGCTATCCAGGGCTATCCAGGTCAGGGTGAAGCTTTTTACGATGTGCCCCGAATATTAACAACCACTCGGTCGCCTGCAGACTTCAGCCTTCTCCCCAAAAGGACAAGGCTTTCAAACGGGTCGCGGATTTACCTGGCCGACGAGCTGGCTTTCTCTACTGTGGACATCAGCTTTGCAAATGCATCCGTCACTTTACTGGCCGCGCTGGTCGTTTCCAGCTTGGAGGTTGTCAACTCGTACAGCTCCGGATCCACACCTTACAGCACAAAATTAAAGTCAATGACAGACCGATACAACCGGATCAACCCCCTTTTAGAATGCTATTTCCCAGCTTCTGTAAACATCTGAACTACCGAGGCCTCCAACCGTGAACGTGACACAATTGGCACACAGGATGCCAACACAGATCACAAGATTGAATTTAGTAAATTTGGACCATTGCTTTCTTCTGACGCCAGAAAGCACACCGGTGTCGAAATGTTAAAGCATCATCCTTAGACAGGATTGCATCTATTTCCATTCCATTGGCTCTAAGGCACGTGTAAGCAGTGGCACTGGAATCCATTAGGCTGGTTTATTTTAAATAGATACAAAGTAAATACAGTGTTTTGTTCTGTTTCTCGCATTCTATTAGGATGTTGTCATTAAAGGAATTTCAGGACCCGACAAAATGCTCCTTAAGTAAAAGAAGGAGATCTGGAGACTGGTAAAATAGTACAATCTGGATCAAATGGAGAAGAGGACAACCTGTGGCCCCGTTGGGGGAAAAGGCCTGGTATAAATGAACTAATAATAAATAGGACTTTTTTTAAAAAAAAAAAAAAACCCAGCCATTAGAATGATTTCACTGGCATGACAAGAAGTCTAGAACTCCACCGATTTCACAAATGTGTACCATATTATAGCTAAAAGTACACATACCTTGTCCTTCGATAGGACCAAACAGTATATCCTTTGGTTAAGCCAAAGAAACGGGACAGTATTTGCATCCCATTGTTGTTATGAGCTCAGAGGAAGTTCCAAGGTCAAATATAAAATATGCACTCAGGGTACCATGCATTTGAACTACTGTCAGATGTTTACAGAACCTTTAAAAATGGCCGACATGCTCTTTTCTGTCAAATCGCATATAGAATAAACCTTAAGAAAAGCTTCTGAAATCCCATTAAGGTATACCAATTTGTTAAGCTGCAAGTAGTTTAATACATAATCGCAATAGGCCCTTTGATATTTCAAAAGGGCGACAGTATGATGCTGCAATTAATATCCTTTATGACATTTGTTAATCACAGCCTTAATCGTCAGCTGAAAGTGGATTACCTTAGCTCAACGAGTTACCACTAAGACATGTTCTTACGTTGCTATTAAGCTGAATTTTACACCAAGACGGTTGCAAATGTTTCAGTGTAAAAAGAGAATGTGGGCGATGAATTATTAAAAGTTGCATGTTGGTCGTTAAAAAAATTGTTTTGTCTCAAAACGTCTGGATGTTCCCATAAGGAACAGTTATACAGAGTTAACAGAGAAATGGGCAGATTTTAGAACCTTAATGAGATCGAGTGAATTCACAGCCACCAACTTTAGCCCAAAGCTTCTAGAGTATGCACGCATACACACTGTTACACATTACCCACACACAGAGCTGCAGACTAGAAGCAAATGACTTTCCAAGAAACAACGGGGGGGGGGGGGGGACAACAGGACAGGCAATGGTCACATCTGTGGATTTGTTGACAAATTTGCCCATGAAGCCCTAGAACAGGTGGGTGGAGGTTCTTCCTAAATCATCCTTTCAGATTCGCACTTCAGAACTTGGGTAAAATTAGTTTACTGAATGCCAAAAAAAGGGCCCATTGACCATGAACGACGCTGAAGAAATCAAAATGGACTGGATGCAGGGCTATTTTGGGGCGGCAACACACAGGAATGGAGTTCCTGCTGGCTTCAGAGTTGGCCACGCCCACTACAGCCCAAACCTCTGCAGGCGTGGCTACAGAGGGAAGGCGACTTCGAGGCAGGCAGGCCAGGGGGGCCCTGGAAGGATTGGGGAAGCATTTAAATGCCTCCCCGTGCCTTCCCCGGCCTGTCCAAGGACTGGCTTGCCCAGTGGGGCCGCAGCCGCGGGGCACCTGGGCAAGCCATGGGGTGTGGCCTAATATGCTAATGAGTTTCAGCTGCTGGGTGTGGCCTATTATGCTAATGAGTTCCTGCTGGGCTTTTTCTACAAAAAAAGCCCTGACTGGATGGATCCAGCATCGTAGCAATAACTATGATGTGCTACACAACTCAACAAGCTTCTCTGGTTCTGATTTCCAGCAATATTCTCCTATCTGATCAACTTGAAAATTCGTCCCGACGCCCGAATTCAGAGATGGGACTGCCCTAATTAAATTTTTATTTACTTATTTATATTATTTACAGTCCGCCTTTCTCACAGACTCAAGGTGGATTACACACAGTGAGTCAGTACCATCAACAAAACGGGACATTCAATAACTAACACATGAGGATATTAGAAGGCTGGAACCACAAGACTTGAATTGTCAAAGACGCCCCCCCCAAAAAGACCTTCTCACACACACATTTTGTTGATTGTACTGACTCCCTATGCGTAATCTCTGCCTTGAGTCCATGTACACAGTGCTCAAAAACAGAGTCACTGGTAGAGCACAAAACTCCGTTTCTGCCCCCAACCTCGGCACGGTACATCTGACCGAACTGCAGGCACCGTACCAAACTATTACTTGGAAGGGAAGGCCTGGGCATGCGCCGCTGATTATCTATCTCACCTTCTCTGCTGGGTCGAGGAAAGCAGGCTAGATGGGGGCTTGGAGGCATGCACAGATTTCCTATTGCCTGTAACGATCCAGAACAGAGAGGGTGGGAAAACTTGACTCTTGTGCCCCATGCAGGTAACTGTGCATTGTGTGGCAGGACTATGCCCCAATCGTTTAGAAGAACTCTTCCGCTGCATTTACAAGGTTGCACAAGCCTTCCTACTCACACAGTAGAGCTGCTACATTTCATGCCAGACTCCCTGACCGCTCTGCCGTTTTACTTTGCCGGTCATCTGCAGGAGTCAAAAGCATTAAGTACCTTTGCTTTTTGAGAGAACGAATCTCCGTTCGGGCGACATACCAAAAAGCAAAGTCTGCAGTGCCTTACCAGACTGCTCTCTCAAAAACTAGCACTTATCATTCTGTAGTGATGTCTCCAAAAGAGATCAATGGCCACACAGAGCTACAATCCTTTTCTCATCTTACATGCCAACGGCATAGTTGTCCTCCAGAACAGCACTTGTTCCACTCATTGAGGAACTCTGTTTCTCCTACAGGAAGTTCATGGCTAACTGTTGCCATTTACTGTCCACTTCAAGTACAGAGATGGACAAAACCTGTTCCAAGGAAATTCACTGAAGCCAGAAGATCTAGCGTTTTCAGTGGGGCAAATGTTTTCACCAAGACTCAACCAGGGTTCCCTCTAAGCTGTGGAGTCTTGTGAGCAAAAATTCTACTTTGTGAGCTGCTGGCATTAAAGTTGTGAGCAAGCAGTTTGGCTACTGCATAAATGAGTTGGCTCTGGAGCCATCCTTCCTGAGCTAAGACAAAAATGTGTGAGCCAGTGGCTAAAAAACTGTGAGCTAGCTCACACTAACTCAGCTTAGAGGGAACATTGGACTCAACTCCACCCTCAACTGCTTGGGATACCTTGTCACAATCTTTGTCTCCCAAAAAAAACCCCCCCCCCCCGTAAAGGTTTTAAAAACTCGACCCCCCCCCGGTAAATGATCTGCAGAGAAAACACCTGCTTTCCACTTGAAGCAAACACAGAAGGAAAAAGCCGTTATCAAGACGGCGGGCGGGCATCTTAAAGAGAAACATCACAGCGGATTCTTCTTGTTTGTAGGAAAGTCATGTAACGCGGCTCATGCTTTTTAGTAAAGAATGTTAAAAAGAGAGAGAGATTAAATTTGCGGTGTTTTAGGAGTCGGCTGACCTGGGATGGTGGTGGTGAAGCTAGAGCTACTGTCCTCCACAGGTCCAAAGAAATCAAGGTTCAGGAGAGTGGAACCTCCATTAGCTTGGAATTCAGTGATCGTATTGGTAGGGCAGCCATACAGAAGGTAAGCCAAGGAAGGGATTTATGTGTAAAAAGGGGGTAAGACACACACTTGAACATGCCAGTTAAAATTAGTACTCATTAGGAAAATTATTGTACATTGTAAGTGAAGCAACGTTGTATTGTTGTCTTTTGTATATTTAAAATTGATAAATAAAATTTATTTTAAAAAAATAAAAAAATTAATACTCATTACACAGTTTTTAAAATAATAATAATTAAAAAAATAACACAATTAGCGCTTACAAGATTAGTTTGCAGGTTTCTAAAAGATGTTAACAAGTCCGCGGATGCCGTCGCGTACAAAACGCAGCAAGGAATTCGACACTGGTAACCTTAGAGCTAGCCCAGTTTTGCGATTTATTTATTTTCTTTTGAGGAAAGTGGACAGAACCAGAAAGAACCCCAAAGAGAGGTACCCAATTAAAGGGAAACGTTTTAAGATTCGGAACTATTCGTCTAATTTTAAAGCCGCACCCTTCTCTTGGCTAGTATAGAGCTTAAGGGAAACTGACCGAGGTCTATTGACCAGCTTTTAAATAGCGGGTTGTCAGTAGTTCGGCACAAAAACACGAATACCGTGGTAACAATGGTTCCAAAACATATCCAGCTTCCACAGCGGTAAAACTCGTTCCCCTTTAATTCGGAATTTAAAGAAACAGAAAAATCGGAAACAGATACATTTTTAAAGAAAGCATAAGAAGAAAGCATGATGAATTGACTGAAGTAATAAGACACCAGACAAAAGCAAGGGGGTTCATCCAGGCTTTCTTTCTTGGTAGGAGTCACAAAATGATTTGGGTCCTCAAACATGCAATATGGGCATGGTCAGGAAGTAGGGCAATTTTCCAATGCATTTTAACCCAACAGGCAGAGAAGTGGGGAAACGAACCCCCCCCCCCCAGCTCATTTTGTTTAGGGGATTTTTGACGGGGAAGCCCGTGCTGGCTTTCTTGGCACTTGCGCCAAAGAAATATCAGCTGTCTCGTGATTCACAAGAAGCAGTAGATTTTGCAACGTGAACAAAGTATTTCTTTAAAAAATCAAGCGCACTAGCATTTTGACATACGCGATCTCCATACGGCTGAAAACGAAATCTCTTTTAGAAGGTGTACTTTTGTTCAAAACTGCATTTGGCCAAAACCGTTGTGGCGTGATTTTTGTCGTCCAGCATTTCACAAGGAAGTTGAAATCTCCCAAGAGTTTGTTGGGGCAAGAGTTAAAGTTTTTTTGGGGGAAAAACCACTTAAACTTCTCCAGTCATGGAATGCCTAACACGTCTGTGTAGGCGACACAAAAGCCAGCATATGTCTTACCTTGCTCTTTAACACTATACACACTGCTTTAATTGGGCACCGCTAAACAGAAAGAAAGCCTGCATTTCCAAAGTTAAGATAGTTTTCAATAAATAAATAAATAAATCAGCAGAGAGATGTTTGTCTGAACTTTGTAGCTTTCTTAACTCTAGCTCTGGTGCTAGAGGCTCTACGGAGAGACGTACCATCTAAAGGGTTAGTAAGGCCACTGCTACTCCAGTCAAACTGGACAGGTGGTAGAGATTCCTAGAGTTGAAAAGTCAGAAATCAGATTTTTACAGTCAGGTACAAAAAAAAGGGGGTCACAGCATAACAAAAACATCTCACGTGAAGTTCTCAGTCATCTAACAGAAGGCAGCCCTCGAGGAGGGGAAAGCGTGGACTCTGCATGTTCTTGGTTTACCGCAAAGTCACCATGCGGTGTCTCAGGGACCCAATATGTTAAGTAAGGCTAGAGGCCTACTTTGGGGGGGGGGGGGCTGGGCCAGGACGGGTAAAAACGAGAAAAGTACCCATTGCCCAAGCTCCATGAGACCAGCTACGCTGTTGGACCACTGTTCCAGGACTCTTATTCTGGCAAAGTAGGGAGACGACACTAGTAGAAACAATTCAGGTCAATGTGGCAGAAAGAACCACTTTCCAACACACCGTTTATCATTTTTAAAGATTTGTGGACTTCTACCTACAGAGAACCAAGAAAATACAGAATCCCCCCCTCTCCTAATTACTCTCCCCACTCCAAACTATTCTTCAACTCCTGGGGTTACTAGACCTGTGGGGGGGGAGAAGGTGGGGGGAGGGGTCAAAGGGCTGCAGAGAGGAAGGGCAAAGGGGGTGATGTCTTCCCTCTTTGCTTTTTTGTGACGAGAAGGGGGGACTGCCTAAAAAGCAATCAAGGAAGGGTAGGCAGCTTCAGTCAGAAACGGAGAACACTCTTCAAATAACTAGTCAGTTTCTCCTAGTAGTAAGATCTGGATGCAACTCAAGAAGGGGAAACTGAAATTCCCCAAGGTAAGGCACGTACAACTCCACCGAAGACCGGGCTGCTAGGCTAGCTAGAGGGATGCACATAATTTTAACACAGTGCTTTCCTGCTTCAAAAACACAATGGGAAAGAGAAAAGCCTAAGGTTGGTTTACCTCTATAGGCAGTGCTTCTTTTTCTCTACATGCTGGTACTTGCATATAAGGTTGCTCCAATTTCTACCAGTCCCGCCGCCCCCGGGACTTGGGAGAGTTTGCCCAAAAGGTGCCAGTACTCAGTACCCAAGACCATCAAACTTGCTATGACCAGGGCTAGGGCGTTCTCAGTGGCGGCTCCTATCTGTTGGAATGAGCTCCCGGAGGAGATCCGGGCCCTGCGGGACCTTGTGCAGTTCCGCAGGGCCTGTAAGACGGAGCTCTTCCACCAGGCTTTTGAGTAAGAGCCGCCGCCACCACCATTCCATCAACGCCTTCCCACCACCGCACACCATCACCGTTGGTGCGGGTATCATCGGAGGGAGTGGGATGTCCCTAGGGGACGACAGGGTTGTGGTGACGTACATTGCTGTTGCTGTTCAGATATATAATGTCTTAGAACACCATCTTGGTTTGCGATTTGGAGTAAGTATTAGAGCACTGAAAATCTATTTTTAAGAATTTTAATTAATGATAGTATGTTTATTACTGTATTTATACTGTTTTTATTGTTGTAATCTGGCATTTATGCCTCTGTTAGCCGCCCTGAGCCTTCGGGGAGGGCGGGATACAAATCCAAATAAATAAATAAATAAATAAATAAATAAGTACCACCACCCAACCCCCGGTCAGCTATGCTGCCATGATTGTTTATGGACTGAGGGGGCACTCGCCTGACCTGTGTATGAGTGGGTGCCGCATTCCTTTCCCTCCCTGGCTACCCCTGTTATCTGTAACCTTGTAACACTGTATAGATGTAGTGTCTTCATATTAATCAACCGTGTGACTGGTTTCGTTTCCCAACTCAGCTGCACTGGGTCATCGGTTATTCTTTCCCGCCCACGGGAATCCGGCCGATTGGCCCTTGGGGGTGGGGGTGTCGTTTGAAATCTGTACATCCCAGTTAGCTTTCCCCTTTTGAGTCATTCCTAACAGTGCCTATGTTCCTGACCAATAGTACTGACAATAAAGTATATGCTTCTTGGAAGACTGTGCTCCATTTGTTTGACTGTGGTACCTGACACCCCCCACCCCCCGGGAATAAATCCCGACAAGAACTTGAGAGTTTCCTCTGGAATGAGCCCCTTTGGACCCCTAGAAAGGCCAAATTGGAAGGGAAAAAAGAACACACCAGACTTCACTACTGGGATTGCATGAGCTGGATCCAAGCCACAGCCAGGCGAGTAGAGCTGGCAGAGCAGGATGTCCCACCCCCACAACCTACTGAGCGGGGGGAATCTGCACAGGAAGAGCACTCCCCCCCCCCCCAAAAAAAAAAAAATTCTCCCAAAACCCTTTTGGGGTAGCAAAACAACGAAAATCGCTGTTAGGCTGGCAGAACTACACCCTCGGAGCTAAGCATATGGAATCAAATTAAATAAATCTTGCGTCGGTATGAAGTTTGCCTCTCTCACGCTTCTCCTTTTTTAGTGGCACTCACCCTGCCCTCCGCACCTCTGCTGTTTCTATTTTACTATATTTATAGCGTGCTACAGACTCTCCCTGACACAGTCACCGAGCGGGGCAGGGTGAGAGAGCGTCAACGGTTTGCTCCAAGTATAAAATGTGACGATCAGCTTGTTCAGTGTCAGAGGGTCTGGCGTTATTAAGTTCTAGGGCCTTGCCTGGCAAAAGGTGTTGTTCATAGGGGCATAAAAACACACCGGAGAGCAAGGTTGTAAGATGCTGCTGCATACTGGAAACCTTCCCATCTAATTCGCTCTCCACTCTGCCTAGCGTCCCATTATTTTCTCCCTTCGATCAATTCCGTGACCTACACGGCAGCGGTGGAAAAGAGCAAGAGTCCAGGAGCGCCTTAAAGATGGACAAGATTTGTGGCAGGGGAGGAGCTTTCCTGAGCCACTGCTCACTTCTTCAGATAGAAGAGAAGAAGAGAAGAGATTGGATTTATACCCCGCCCTTCACTACCCAACAGAATCTCAGAGCGGTTTACAAACTCCTTTCCCTTCCCCTCCCCGCAACAGACACCCTGTGAGGTAGGTGGGGCTGAGTGACAGAGACTGCACTTTTTCAAGGACAGCTCTTATCAGAACTACGGCTTGCCCAAGGTCATCCAGCCAGGTGCAAGTGGAGGAGTGGGGGATCAAACCCGGTTCTCCCGGATTAGAGTCCGTGCCCTTAACCACTACACCAAACTGGCTCTCCTGGACCAAACAGGTGCTCCCGGACTCTTGCTCTATTCTACTGCTACAGGCAAACGCGGCTACCCGTCTTGATCTAGCTACACAGCAGATCTAGGCGTCCCCAGAAAAAAAATAAATCTGGTGGTGACAGGAAGTGTGGGTCGCTGGCTCTGACTACAGTTATCTAGAATATCCGGGCCACAGGCTGTGATTTGCATGCAGAGGAAGCAGTTGCCCTGGGGAACAGTTTTGCCACACAAATGTAGCACCTTCTTATAGTTAGACGTAACATTAAGCCAGCACAGCATATGTACTACAGAAAGAAGAAATGCCAAACAGGCTTTCAAACTGCTGTTAGACCAGGGCTGTATACTCAAATGCTGAGGTTCTCCTATGCAAAGAAGTTGGTCAAAGCCACCTTTACGTATCCTATTAGTATTTGGATGTACTGGGAAGCATCCTACCCTTATTCTCTCGCTCCACCGAGCAATGCCGGAAGCCCCCCCTTCCACCTAAGGAGACTTCCTCCAACTTTAGTGGCTCTCCCATTGGAGGAAGACACCTTATGCTGGAGGAACGCTACTTGGAGAATGACTGGACTGGATCTACCCCAAGTTAAAGAGGCCTTCCTCTCTTTCCTGCTACCTTCACCCTTTCCCAGCTTTATTGTCATTTTCCGTGACTCTCGTCTTCTCGTGATGTGACCAGCCTCAGTTTAGTCGTTTTAGCTTCTGGGGGGAGTTCAGGCTTGTATTAGGCGGTCTGTTATTAAGGGCAGAGCTCGGGGCCAGAGTAGCTCGCTCACCGATTATCAGAAAGCAGAGAACGGTTAGGGCAAAAGCGCTCAGAGCAGCCTTGAGCAGATGTTCCTCTCCCTGTTGGCTGGTGGCTGGAGACTTCGTTCTGGGACACCCTTTCGGTCACCCGGGGCCGGATCCCAAGGGAGTGGCGCGGGGAAAGGTGGCATGCCAGAGAAACCAACACACCAAAAGGCCCCGAGTCTTTCCCAGGCAGATGTCTGCTGCACATAAAAGCCTTGCACTGGCAAGCCTTTTTGGTTTCGGCACCACAAAACACCCAACATGGATTTTACTTTCTTTTTACCTGGAACTGATCGGGCGCACATATATTCATCTCTGGCGACACAGGGGGGGTCTGTCCTATTGAAGCTATTTTCTCTGCAGCAGATATTGGTTTCAGTGGCTCCTTGGTCGGCTCTAACATGCCCTAGAAATTAAGACACCGCACAGCTCAGGATCTGATTCTTTTAGGAGTGACACATAGTCAAATGCTCAAGGAACAATATTCCCCAGTGGCCTTTCAGATAAACTTTAGGATACCACCTGGATGACTATTTAACATGAAAAGAAAAGCAGGTTTCTACACCTTCACCAGAAAAAAAATCTAAGTACTCTTTTCCAAAGCTGATTGTGACTAATAACGTTTGATTAACAATAATGCTTTTGCTTGTTACTGCATTTTTAATCTGAATTTATGCCGACAAGCGTGAAGAAACACAAATCCTTATTCAATTTTTCTCACCAAAGAGGAGCTAATCACAAACAAATCACAAGCCCATTAAGCCAAGACCCTTATTCTTTTGCTTATATTTTCATTTTAATGCGTTTTATTGTGACAGCTACTGATGAAACAATCATGACAAACAACGCTGGAATTAGTCTGAGAGGCAGGGTTTCTTTGATTTATAAACACTCAACAGAAGCTACCACCTTACACAAAAGGTGTCTGTGCAAACGAGACACATGTCCAAATTTAGAAAGCAGGAGAGAAACTTAGAACGAGAAGTACTTTAAAATACTGTATACAAATGTACTGCAATGAAGAAGCAGAATGAGAATTAGTTTTAAATGTAAATATTAAATATAAATGCATCCTAACTGAATGTGTTGTCGAAGGCTGAAGTTAAGAAGAAGAAGAAGAAGAAGAAGAAGAAGAAGAAGAAGAAGAAGAAGAAGAAGAAGAAGAAGAAGAAGAAGAAGAAGAAGAAGAAGAAGAGGAGGAGGAGGAAGCCTTCAGCTCACAGATTTTTGTCTTAGCTCAGGAAGGATGGCTCCAGAGCAATGTAATTTATGCGGTAGCCAAATCGTTCGCTCACAATTTTAATGCCAGTAGCTCACGAATTAGAATTTTGCTCACAAGACTCCACAGCTTAGAGGGAACATTGCCTGTGAGGTAGGTGGGGCTGAGAGAGCTCTGACAGAAACTGCTCTTTTTTCAAGAACAGCTGTGCCAGAATTATGGCTTGCTCAAGGTCATCCAGTCAGGTGCAAGTGGAGGAGTGGGGAATCAAACCCGGTTCTCCCAGTTTAGAGTCCGCGCACTTAACCACTACACCAAACTACACCAAAGTTACTCATCCTAACTCACGTTACTTTTACTATATTCCACGGACAGTGTTTTAAAATTATGTGCAATGAAGAGGGTGTTAGGGAGAAATAGTTACTATTTTATGATATATAATACAACCCCCCCGGCCTTTGTAAGAATTGCCCACTGGGAGGGCCATGGCTCCCCACTTCCCTTTCGAGTTCTGTATTTTTGTTATCTTACCTATTTGCCAAAAAGAATTGTGAGCAATGCTCCCGCTAAGCTGCGGAGTCTTGTGAGCAAAAATTCTACTTTATGAGCTATTGACATTAAAGGTGTGAGTGAGCAACTTGGCTACTGCATAAATTAATTTGCCCTGGAGCCATTCTCCCTGAGCTGAGACAAAAAAATGTGTGAACTGGAGGCTAAAAAACTGTGCACTACAGAGTCTACAATCTTTCCATGTATCTACTCCAGCATAGAAGCAATATCAGAGTCCAAATTGGAGTGCAAGTCATCAAATTTTCTGAGCCATAAAAAGCCAACGCGTAATCCGGATGCCTGATGCCGAGTTTCGAATAATTTTTATTCAAGCATGGCTGTAATGGGACCCAGTCTCAAAAGCTGGCATATACTAAGCCAGAATGGTCAGTCAAGGAGGAATAAGGGACTGTATTATAGACTCTGTTTCTATTATGCTTTATTATTGCACTTTGGCCAATAGATTTATATTATAATTGCTGTTATGCTTATTTGATTTATATTATACTTGCTGTTACGCTTAATTGATTATTATAAACTTGCTTATTTGCTTGTGTGTTCATTTTTTGCCAGTGGTGTTTTCTTTTTTGCTTCTTGCATTGTACACTGGCTCCCCCCCCCCTTTTTTTGTGGAGTCTTGTGAGCAAAAAATCTACTTTGTGAGCTACTGGCACTAACGTTGTGAGTGATTTGGCTACGGCATAAATTAGTTTGCTCTGGAGCCCTCCTTCCCGAGCTGAAACAAAAATGTGTGAGCTGGAGGCTAAAAACCTGTGAGCTAGCTCACACTAACTCATCTTAGAGGGAACACTGCTCAGCTGTGAATTTTGAACTCACTTTCATCTCTGATAGATTAACACACGTATGAATGACCCAATGTGAACAAAACAATCTGAAATTCCTTACTCACTCTTGTAGGGCAACACCCCCCCATTAAAGGGGGCTTTGACCTGGTTGGGTATAGTACATTTATCATCCTTACACCCATCTACATCCATCACAATGATTCTGATCGTTTCTCCTGCACTGAGGATTAGAAAACCTAATCTGAGTTTTTAAAAAATTTATTTAAGAGTGGCAATTCTTGGCCTGATGGGACCCCTGAGTTAGAAAGCGCTTTAAATTACGGAACATATTCCATCAAAATGCAAAGGAACGGCACTTGCTGCCTCTGTTACCCACTCCCATCGATTACCAATCCAATTGATTACTGTTTGTGAATTGAAATTAAAGGGCTCAAGCTGAGGCTTCAGGCAACTGAACAGAACTACTGCAGTGCATCTTCACTTACCAATCCTGCTGCGTACATGGGCACTATCATAGGTTGCTTCTTGTTGCCTGTGAAGAGCTGATAAGATATTTCATTATGATTATGCTGCAATACATTAACAGAGATGCTAAACATTTTCTTCTGTTTTGTGGAGGCAGTCCTCCTCTGACCTGGGTTTTCCCAACACCTGGAGGGACTTTCCTCTCTCTCTGCCACCAGCACCTGGCCTTTATAAAAACTGCCCACTGGGAAGGCCAGGACTCCCAGCTTCCCTTCCACGTTCCAAGGCCTTGCCTCTGTCTCCCCCCCCCCACTGTCCAGCCTCCTGCCTTGTGCACCACTGGAGGAGTGGCCACTTGCCAACTGGCTGCCCCTCCCCTTCCTCCCGGGGCACTCCTTTTAAAATAGCGTGTCCAAGACGGTGGAGGTCTAGGTGGTACAGAGAACCACTACCAGAGATGTGAAGGCCCCGAAAAAAACCAAAAAAATTCGGGGGGGAAACAAGTTTTTTCCCCTGAAGCCTTTTTTGTTTCCCCCCCGAAAAATTGAAAAAAGAAAAGAAGAAAAGAAATAAAGAATGATTATGGAACGATTTATTTTAACATGATGAATAAAATATTTTAAGACAAGGTGTTCAAATATTTTCCAAATCATTTCTAAAAAATATGTATGGTATCAGATTGATCTAATTTCTGTGCACTGAGGACAAGCTAGTCCTAGGTTACAAACTGAACTCTCCAATGCAAGAACAAGATGCATTTCTTCCTTTAGGAGGTACTATTGTCAGAAGAAAAGAAAAAGGTTTCCGTTTTGTTTTTGCATGTGGGTGGGTATTCTGTTTGTAATAATCGTTTGGATACACCCTATTTTTAATATGCTAGTTGTGATAATTTCATGCCACGTAAAAATGACCATAGTCATATTTTATGTTCCTAAAGTAACAGAATGACTTTCAATCTGGAAAAGAAAAAAGAAGTGCTAATGTAGCATTTTTTTCAATTTTTCCAAAACTTTCTGGTTTTTTTCCAGGAAAAAACGGGGTTTTTCCGAGCTTCAAAATTTCCGGAAATTTTACATCTTTACTACCAGTATCAAAAGTTACAGAGCATCTATTAAAACAGGGGTGGCCAAACTGTCAGACGTTTGAGAGCTGCAAGACATGAACAAACACTGCACACAAGCTTTTACTGAAAAATATGCAAATCTGCCCTTTATTAACATTAAATGAGACTGCCAGAAATAAAAAGCTAAAGGGGTAAAAACAGATATTAATAATGATATTTATTTATCCAATGATATTTAATTGTTTGCTAAGAGGTGGAAAGAAAGCAAATGGATGGGGGAGGGTGGAAGGAAGGGGGAAAGAGGGAAGGAGAGAGAGGGGGGGAAAGAAAGCAAATAAATGGGGAGGGAGGAACAAGAGGTGGAAAGAAAGCAACTTTAACCTTAAATGTGTTCTCCAACACCCCCCCACACGCCCTCACACCAGCTGGCTCGTCTTGAAGAAGAGATTTAAAGAGACAAATGCCTTCTCCAAGGGGGAGCTCTGAGAATGCATTTAAAGTTAAAGTTGCTTTCTTTCTCTGCTCCCCCACCCCACACCTCAAGCCTACCCAGGAAGGGGAACCCTGGCGTGGGGAAGGTAAGACCAATCGTGGAGGCATGCCTCCCCTTCACTACCCCAGCCACCATTCCAGGAGCCACACAATGGCCCCGATCACACGCAGAATTTGCCACGGGATACTCACAAATGCCGGCCGGATCTTACTGGCACGACCAAGCAGACACATCTGGCCAGCGCCCCGCACCCGTCAGCAACCCGTAGCAGCCAGCCAAAGAAGCGGAGTTTAAAAGTACCCGGGAAAATCCACTATCAACTGGTTGCGACGGGCTGCAGCCGGACGCTCTCCGTGTGAGCTTTCTTTCTCCAGCGCGCTCCTCTCGCCCTCCCTGCTTCCTGGTTGGAGCGCGCCGGAAACACCCGCTGATGGAAACAACGCTGTCACGTCTGATCGCGTTGGGGCGCGTCAAATTGTGACGGCGCAAATCGCCACACCTCCCCCCCTCCCCGCGTTTTCCAGCACGTGTGACCAATATGTGTTAAAGAGCCACATTTGGCTCCCGAGCCACAGTTTGGCCACCCCTGTAGTTAAAAGAAACTGTTCACAAGTATACTTTTAGCACAGCACCAGACTGAGTTAGGGATTGAAAAGAAAAGGGTAGAACACCATTCCTCCGTCCCTCCCTCTATACACACCCTAGCAGATGTTAAGTATAAAGGGCAGGCTCCTTATCTTAGAAAGTTACAGATGTTTTACAGGGGTTCCCATTCCCTTCGTGCCTCTTTCAGGTGTGCAGGCCAGCCCATAGCAACGGCTGCTTCCTACAGACCTCAGGTAAGAGTTCTGTCTGCCTCGATGGAATCGGGGCAAAAAACAGAAGCAAAAGAACAAACCCTCCCCCTTGCTCAAAGGAGTTTTATCATTTCTCTTTCTCCTCCCACTAACTAGGTCAGGTTGGGTCAAAGAAACTTTTCCTGAAGTCCTTCTAGTACTTAATTCCTTCAAATCTCTGTTCCCTTCTAAAGATCACCTGTCTAGCAGGGGGGGCAGACCGTCCCACTGCCCCTAGTGAGACCTATGAGGTCTTCTAAAAGGAGTGGCTGAGGGGAGGGACGGGAAAGCCATTGAACTGACTTCCCTCTTCCGGCCTGTTCTCTGTCCAGAGAGTCAAAAAAAAAACTTTTTAAAACTCACGGTGAAGGTTTTGTTCAGTTCAAATCCCCTCACAGGGTTGGATCTTCCAGGGGCCATTCTGCTAGTGGTGGACTTTCCCCGGAAGCAAAGAACCTTGCCCCATTGCAAGAGGCTCTCCCGGAGCCTCTGGCTTTAAGAGGAACAGATCCGGGGGATCCAATTCATGAAGTTTAACAATGGAACTTCTAGGAATAAAGCAACGGGCCATTGCGACGTGGTTCTGCCAGAAGCTCATGACAAACGAATATCCCCACGTCAATAAGTCCACTCGCGTCGAACACGGCTCAGGCAACCACCTAAGTGGAAGAAACGGCTTGCAGGTCACTCACTATGTTTCTCGTGTCGATTCCCAAGGAGCAGAGAAGCTTCTTGTTGCTGTGAGAACCGCCCCACTGGTATCGCAGTCCATACGCATCGTGGATGCCCTGAAGCTCCGCCCACACGTCCAGCAATTCCCTACACAGCCACACAGCCAATCAGAAGTTGTGTGAAACAGAGAGAGAAGAACGCAAGGACTCAGCAGCTTCAGCTGTTTTCTTCTGAGCCTTTAAATGACAGAGACGCTCGGAAACTCCAGTTAGACTCATGCCCAGGCACAAAATTTTTATGGGCATTGTTCTAGCTGGGGTGCACTAAGAGCCGTTAGTGTCCCCCTTTTAATTGGAAAACGATGTCTGTAAGCCGATGGCGCAGCCGCCGCGTGGAATTCAAAATATTAATAAGGAATCAGAAAGTGAGTGTAAGTAATAGAGCCACATCCTAACTAAACGACATCATTTGTACATCACTTTTAAGTACATAAGAGGCCACCACACAGATTAATCTGGGGTACCATACATAATCTGTAAAGGACAAACCACAGTGAAGAATAATATTGTGTTTTCAGTGTGCATACAACTAAAATGGAATTCATATTTGAGCACACTGGGGGGAAATTGGCATACAATCTCTAGATAGACAGACAGACAGACAGACCCATACAATCTCTAGATAGATGATAGAGAGATAGATAGACAGACAGACAGACAGACAGACACATACATACATATAAATCTCTCTTTATTTGTCACACAAAATGGGTTTGTACCTTTCTGACTGGGTCTCCTCCGGCCTTCCAGGCACACCACCAGCTTCTAGTAAGAGATTTAGAGGAGTGATTTCTTCTTCTATTTCGCAAATGGGTACGCCAGGAAAACAGGCCTCAAATATTCGTTCCAGGCGACTTAACAGCGTTGTCTGCATCGGGACGGTCAAAACCAAAAAATGTTGACAATCACACAATGTTTTGCAGCATTAAGGGAGAGGGGACACATAAAACAATGTGTTTTGGATATTAGTCTTAAACAACAATTCAATTAATGGTAAAAGAACACAGGGCTATTAAAAAATCCAACTATTTGGGCAAAAAGAACACAGTTGTAGCAACAGCTGAATACTCTAAGACTCCAACCTCTTTGAGCCTGCAGGCACATTAGGAGTTCTGACATGGCATTGGTGGGTGCAGAAACAGAATGGCTGCCTTCAATCAATAGAACACCTGGAAGAACGAGCTTGGGATACCTTAGGTTACTCCTGGGAGACGGAAATCCAACAACTACAGCCTCAGTTGCAAATTTTTGTGCAACGGCCTATAAAATCCATCAGTTGCTTTCGTTATCGGGGTTTATGTAAAGACCATCTGTTTACACTACCGCTTAATTACACTGAGAGGGGCCACGGTGGCTCAGAGGTTAAGACACTGAGCTGCAGACCAGAGGGTCGGTAGCTCGGCAGTTCGAGACCCGAGTGCCGCATGACGGAGTGAGCTCCCGTCTCCGGCCCCAGCTCCTGTCAACCTAGCCGTTCGAAATCACACTTCCCACTGAAGTGTGGGATCACATGACCACAGAAATGTCTTCGGACAGCACTGGCTCTTCAGCTTGGAAATGGAGATGAGCACCGCCCCCTAGAGTCAGATCTGACTAGCTCTTGAGCAAGGGAAACCTTTACCTTTACTTGACTTAATTACACTATTGTCTAGTTTAATTTGTGCTTTTTAAAACTAATATTAATTTCAGCCTTGCGGGATCTTATCTATGTTGGCCTTTGACCGTACAACAAAGGATCTGCTTTGATTTGACGTCTGCTGCTCCTGGCAGTTTTGGTTCCTCCTCCACCAACTCGGCCACAATCATGGGGACTCTGCCGACTTTGGAAAGCCCCAGCCTTCACGATGAGGATGCCGTGGTGCTTTCCGCGGCTAGCAGAGCCCCTCTGACTATGGCCAGGGAAGGGAGGGTGTGTGGGTAAGAGCTGTTGAGAGCAGTAACAACCCAGCTAAGAGGGAAATGATGTTTTTTGCAAGGTCGCCCCCCCATTCCCAAGAGCTCTTATGCATTCTCCCACCCCGCTATAATCGAAGGCGTTTTGGAAAGCTCCCCATCAGATTCCCTTTGGTAAGGACGGGGCGGGCACACACAGCATGAAAAGCCGTAACGGAACAGTCATGATGCATTAACGTGCCTTAAGTAATACAAGCTGAAGTAGTCAGGAGGTATGCAATACCTTGAATTCTGAACGTTTTCAGACATTAGAGCCAGTGTGACACAGTGGTTAGCATACGGGCCTAAGATCGCAGAGACCCGGGTTGGAACCCCAACTCTCACAGCCTAACCTACCTCACAGGGTTGTTGTGAGGGTAACACAGAAGGGGAAAGACTGTTGAAGCCACTCTGGGGCCCCACTGGAGAGAGAAGCAGTGTATTAAAAAAAAAAAAAAACCCTTGTGTGCACTGGAGACGTGCGGGAAGTTTTCCAAAACAGAAAGACTGCCCATTTCTAGACATTCGTTGTTTCATAAAACAGCGACGAATGGATTGCCACTGTCGATACAGGATTATGTAACACTGGCCGTTTCAAAGTGGTAATTCCTGGGGTGGATCCAGAAGTGTGTGAATGGAAATGTAAACACAGCGTGGCCCCACTTGAGCAAGACACTGTGCTAGATGGACTGCAGAAATGCAAGCTGGGATACTTTTAACACAGCACAAGGCACCAGCGTGGTCTTTTTGTACACTTCCACAAGGGCTTCTCGAAATCTTCTACTCGGTCCAACCCACTGTTTATCAGGTGATTATCCCTAGGAATTGTGGGAGAGTAGATACATATTTTAAGGGCCACGGTGGTTCAGAGGTTAAGACGCTGAGCTGCAGACCGGAAGGTATAGATAGGGACTCTGGGGCAAGTGATGCTCTGTCTTCTTGGTGCTTGGGGGGGGGGGTCAACAGGGGGAGGGGCTTCTAATGTCCTGGCCCCACTGGTGGACCTCCTGATGGCCCCTGGTATTTCTGGCCACTGTGTGATACAGAGTGTTGGACTGGATGGGCCTTTGGCCTGATCCAACACTGGCATCTCTTATGTTCTTATGTCGGTAGTTTGGCAGTTCGAGACCCGAGTGCTGCTTGACGGAGTGAGCTCCCATCTCTGGCCCCAGCTCCTGCCAACCTACCAGTTCAAAAGCAAGAAACTGCAAACATATAAATAATACCACTTCAGTGGGAAGGTAACAGCATTCCATATGCCTTGGCATCTAGTCATGCTGGCCACATGACCACGGAAACGTCTTTGGACAGCGCTGGCTCTTCGGCTTGGAAATGGGGATGAGCCCCGCCCCCTAGAGTCGGATTCAACTATCTTTTGAGCAAGGGAAACCTTGACTTTTACCTATATGCATATTTTACTGATCTATAAAGCTGGGGGTGGAGGAGAGAAAGAGGGCATAAAACCAAAATAAAATACACCCAGAGCAAAAAAACGAGCTGTGAATTCGCCCAATTGGCTATGCAGGTAAAGCTATAATTCTTAGGTCTCCTCTCACAAGATGGGAGGGTGATATTATGATCAACCATCTGATCATATGGAATTAAAAAGTAATGTAAAGTGACGCTGTGGAGAGCAACAGTGAAACTGAGGTGTTTCGGCTACCTCAGTGGAAGACAGTTACATTCTGTTCAGCTAGACAAATGGATAACAGCTTCCAAAGCATGGGACACAGAGCCAGTTTGGTATAGTGGTTAAGAGCACAGACTCTAATCGGGAAGAACCGGGTTTGATTCCCAACTCCTCCATATGCAGCTGCTTGTGTGACCTTGGGTCAGTCATAAGTTCTTTCAGAGCTGTTCTCTCAAGGGCGGTTCTCGAGAGAGCTCTCTCAGCCCTACCTACTTCACAGGGTGTCTGTCGTGGGGAGGGAAGGGAAAGGAGATTGTAAGCCACCCTGAGACTCCTTCGGGTAGTGAAGGGTGGGGTATAAATCCAATCTCTTCTTCTTATCTGGACATGCTAAAATCAGCACATGAACAATTTTCACTTCCTTCGGGGGAGTGTCTTAAATGTAGATATAAGAGAAGTACAATCTCTAAACTTTCACAATTTAAAATAATTTGCATAGGACATTTGAGTTTGTTTCTATGCCGCATTATCAACCACACGATGTTTTCCATACATGTATTTGTTGATAAAGGTAAAGGTAAAGGTTCCCTTGCTCGAAAGCCAGTCGAATCCGACTCTAGGGTTGCTGTGCTCATCTCCGTTTCGAAGCCAAAGAGCCAGCGCTGTCCGAAGACGTTTCCGTGGTCATGTGGCCGGCATGACCAAGGCGCACAGAACGCTGTTACCTTCCCACCAAAGTGGTACCTATTTATCTACTTGCAATTTCTTGCTTTCGAACTGCTAGGTTGGCAAGAGCTGGAACTAGAGATGGGAGCTCACTCCGTCATGCGGCACCCGGGTCTCGAACTGCTGAACTACTGACCTTCCACAGCCTGCAGTTCAGCGTCTTAACCACTTGAGCCACTGCAGCTCCATGTATTTGTTGATACTGGGAGATATAATCAACAGGGAGGTTTTTTTAAAAAAAATTAAAATACTAAATAAAATTTTAAAAAAGCATACTAGATTAGACAATGCACCATTTAGGGCAACCAATCCAATACAATGGGTCAAGTCCAGCACAACACTGCTGCTTGTGCAAGTGCAAACACAACAAAAAGACAATGGTAGCTGCTTGTGCTACATTAAGTCCCCCCCCCCACTTGCACACAATGTTTTGCCCACATACTGTAATATATAGGAAAAGAATAGGAATATGCACATAAAAAAAAATCTGTATTTTTCAGATCCGGATATCGGAGCTGAAAACTATTGGTAATTCCAGTTTCCACCTGTTCGGTAAAATTATGGGGGAAGGAAGTGTCCTGGAAGCCTTAAAATGCAGGTGCCTGATATTTCGGTTACACCCGAATATTTCTGGGATTTTTCGGGACCCATTTCCCCGTTTCCTTAAAAACCCTTGATATCATCTGGAGACCTGAATATATCTGGAAAATACCGATAAGGTATATTTTAGCCGGACAAGATATAGCTGAATGCACATCTCTAGAGAAAAGCACTAGGTGCTGGACAAGACCTTTTGCAAGCAGAACTGCTCTAATGCCTGTCTGTGCTTCCACTTCAGTCTCACTGAATCCGAACGGCTGGTCACATGCTGTCAATTCACAGGCCATCAGAAGTCAACTTCATGTTACCTTGAATGTGCCATAGAAGAGGTGCGCAAGTATGTGCTTTAACTGAACGGCCGCTCCGAGACATAACACTGCAGTCAGGGAGAGGCTGCTTAGTCCAGAGGTGTTCAACAGAAGGCCCAGGGGTCGGAAGCGGCCCGTCCAGGGCTCTTATGTGGCCCATGAGCAACTAATGCAAGGGAGAGAACAGGAGAATGTTCGGGGGTGGGGGGAGTGGGCAGACCAACTACGATTGTGGCTTCAGCAAGGCAGAACAACCTCGTCTGCAGCACTCAAGCAAAGTGGGAGCGTGTGTGCAGTGATGTACTGCTGGCTCTCCAGTCCACCCGTATGGGTTTTACTTTCCACCTCCCTCCCAGCTCATGAGGCCTTGCAGTAAGGATACACCAACTCAGAGTTTACCAGCTGCTGTCCTTTAAACAAGTTTATATTTGTTACCTAGCATTACGTTTTATGGCACACGTGGCCCGGCCTGACAAAGTGATATTTATTTAATTTGTATCCCGCCCTCCCCGCCAAGGCAGGCTTAGGGCGGCTTACGCAAAAGTATAAAACAATTAAAACAAGAATTAAATAAAATCAGAATGCAATTATAAATATTATAAAATATAAAGTGCTAGTTTGTATCAGATGGCGGGCATAGCAGCATCCTCAAGTGACAGCTGGCTGACATCGTAGTCTGAACATAAGAATGTAAGAACAGTGGGGCCACGACACTAGAATAGATTGGACACTAGAATAGTCTGGGTTGACTGGCTGTCAACAATGATGTTAGTGTTAGGGCCAGGGCCACAGATTCTTGGGCGCAGCTCCCTAATTGAAGGCCTGGTCAAATCTGGCCCTCGTAATAAATGAGTTCAACACCACGGGCTTAGTCCTTCCTCTTGACAAAATCGCCACACGCCACCAAGCTGTTTCTCCACCTTCTGGGAAGGCAGGGGCTCTTTTGACCATGCACGTGGAAGTACGTGGCTTTTGGGACAAGGGTAGAGGGGACAGAGTTAAAAGTTACCCACTCCCCGAACTGTTCACTCAAATATACAGCCTATTGGACCTGGTTTTCACTTCTTTTTTTTAAAGTTGGGAGATTGATACATAAAACTGCTGTGTGACATCTGGTTCAGTCCTTACACAGGAATCTTGGGAACCAAGTTTTTAAAAAGGAAATCTAACATAAGGACATAAGAGAAGCCAATGTTGGATCAGGCCGATGGCCCATCCAGTCCAACACTCTGTCACACAGTAGCCAAAAATACCAGGTGATATCAGGAGGTCCAGCAGTGGGGCCAGGGCACTAGAAGCCCTCACACTATTGACCCCCTCCCAGCACCAAAAATACAGAGCATCACTTGCCCCGGAGTCCCTATCTATACCTTGTGGATTAAAAGCCACTGATGGACCTCTGCTCCATATGCTTATCTAATTCCCTCTTGAAGCCGTCCATGCTTGTAGCCACCACCACCTCCTGTGGCAGTGAATCTAGCAATATACCAGTGCAGAACATCATCTAAAAATGTGAAATCCCTGGGTGGGGTGGGGAGACTAGAAATAGTTAGAACATGTTTTTCTTCTGCAGACCTTCACCCACCCCCTCTTCTAACTGGAAGTTTTAGTTAACAAAGGGCTGGATGCTTTCGCTCCATTAAGGCCTGCCTCCTCATCTGCCTTCCCACTGCGGCAAGAATAAAAAGGCATCAAGACGACGGGGATAATAGGGAGCGGCCCACTGGAAAATGCTCTTTCAAAATGAATAAAAGGTTCTAAGACTTTACTCACCCCAAATGCTTTAGAAGAAATATGCAGGATAAAGAATCTGCTGAATGATAGTGATAATTTGGATATATACCGTGAATAACGTACTACCTTTTCAAGGACAGGCTTCCTGTTTGAATGTGACTAATTTTGTCCGTAATTAGGTAAAGGTAAAGGTTCCCTTGCTCGAAAGCCAGTCGAATCCGACTCTAGGGTTGCGGTGCTCATCTCCGTTTCCAAGCCGAAGAGCCAGCGCTGTCCGAAGACGTTTCCGTGGTCATGTGGCCGGCATGTCTAAACACCAAGGCGCACGGAACGCTGTTTCCTTCCCACCGAAGTGGTACCTATTTATCTACTTGCAATTTCTTGCTTTCGAACTGCTAGGTTGGCAGGAGCTGGAACTAGAGACAGGAGCTCACCCTGTCTTGCGGCACTTGGGTCTTGAACTGCTGAACTACTGACCTTCCACAGCCTGCAGTTCAGCGTCTTAACCACTTGAGCCACCGCACTAATAGGGACACACTATTCAAAAAGGTCAATGTTTTCAACCCCGTGTCTCCAACCATGCATTTCCTCCGACAGAACAGCCAGTGTGGTGTAGTGGTTAAGAGCGGCGGCCTCTAATCTGGGAGAACCGGGTTTGATTCCCCACTCCTCCACACGCAGCTGCTGGTGTGACCTTGGGTCAGTCAAAAGTTCCCGGAGAGCTGTTCTCTCAGCGCTCTCTCAGCCCCACTTACCTCACAGGGTGTCTGCTGTGGGAAGAGGAAGGGAAGGAGATTCTAAGCCACTTTGAGACTAATTAGGGTAGAGAAAAGCAGGGCATAAAAACCAACCCTCCTTCTTTCTGTCAGCCAAAGAACAGGCAGGAATTGCTACCAATTTCCCCCCTCCCACTCTAGACTCCCAACTTTGCCCCAGGAGCTGTTCCTGAGGGGGGATAAAACTAAGAAGTGGTTAGCAGGCTGTAATAGAAAGGGGGAGTTCTGCTGCACAAAATCTGCAGATGGCTGGCTACAAGCCAAAGTTGTTCAATTTACCTCTTCATCATAAGACCATAAGAGAAGCCATGTTGGATCGGGCCAATGGCCCATCCAGTCCAACACTCTGGGTCTCACAGTGGCCAAAAATACCAGGAGCCACCAGGAGGGCCATCAGTGGGCCCAGAACTCCAGAAGCCCTCCCACTGTTGCCCCCCCAAGCACCAAGAAGACACAGCATCACTGCCCCAGACATAGTGTTCCATCTATACCTTGTGGTTAATAGCCACTGAGGGACCGCTGTCCTTGGCTGAAGAAATACTTCCTTTTGAAGCTAACTATGCTTGTAGCTGCCACCGCCACTGCTTGCAGCACTGAATTCCACATGTTAATTACTCCTTGGCTGAAGAAATACTTCCTTTTATCTGTTCAGAGCCCACTGCTCATTAGTTTCATGGAGTGCCCACCTTTCAGGGCTCTTTTTGTAGAAAAAGCCCAGCAGGAACTCATTAATAGGCCACACCCAACAGGAACTCGTTAGCATATTGGGCCACACCCCTGGCAGCACAGCTCATTAGCACATTAGGCCGCACCCACATGTTACCAGAAGTGTGGTCATCCAGCCACACCCACCTTTTGCTTCTTACTCTGTTTACCTTGTTTGTTGTCAAAACCCAGGGCCTTTTTTTTGTAGCAGGAACTCCTTTGCATGTTAGGCCACACACCCCTAATGTAGCCAATCCTAATGGGTTTCTGCTGTTGGGGGTGGCCTATTATGCTAATGAGTTCCTGCTGGGCGTGGCCAACTTGGGAGCCAGCCGGAACTCCGTTCCTGTGCGTTCCTGCCCAAAAATAGCCCTGAGAAAAGTACTGCTTTCTCTGCCTTCTCTATTCCATGAATAATTTTATAAGCTTCTATCATGTCACCCCTCAGTCGTCATTCCTCCAAGCTAAAGAGCCCTAACCTCTTCAACCTTTCTTCATAGGGAAGGGGTTCCATTCCCTTAATCATTTTAGTTGCCCTTTTCTGCACTTTTCCCAATGCTATGGTATCTTTTTTGAGGTGCGGTGACCAGAACTGTACGCAGTATTCCGAATGAGGATGCACCATAGATTTAGACAGGATTATGATTCTGGCTGATTCGTTTTCAGTCCCCTTCCTAATAACCTCCAGCCTAGCACTTGCCTTTTTCATCACGGTCCCACCCTGAGTTGACATCTTCAGTGAGTTCTCTACTACAACAATATCTCTCTCCAAGTCAGTTACTGCCAGTTTGGACCCCATCAATGTATATTTATAGTTAGCTAGATCGCAGTGCTGTTACTGTAATGGAGACAGTTTCTAAGTCCAAATAATGCACCTTTGGTTTACTACAAATTTATGGCTTCTAATAGAAAGTACCAACTCAAATTTTTAAAAAGCAGTCGAAACCCGAAATATATATTTCAGTGCTTCTGGTTATCTAACATACTGTAGAAGTTCCAAAGTGGCGATTATTGCTTTTCAGGTGATTGCCCCATGAGACTGTGAGAGAGGACGCATGTTTGTTTTACCGATTTGTGTATCAGGGCGGGGATGAAAACCACAAATACCGATGTAATAATCCACATTTACAGAAACCAATTTATGAATTCACCTGAGTGATTGCGCAGGTCAAATCATACCGAAAAGCTAACTTTCCGATTTGTGGCTTGACATGGTCCAAGGGATATTGCAATACCTCAATGAAACTGATGAGTGTCTATCCACGACATACCATACACAATCCTTTAGAGGTTGTTAATACGACAGCATACGTACACAAACCGAATCCAATGGCATAGGTGCTAGGTGGCCATATGACAGCAATGCTGATTCTGTGAACTTAGATCGTGAGAGGGAAGGCAGGAAGGGTAGCCTCAGTGCTTAGTTCTCGCGGCCCTTTTTTACATGCCCAGGGAAATGCTGATCGCCACTTTGGGGTCAGGAAGCCATTTTTCTCCAGGCCAGTTGGGCCAGGGATCCCAGAGGGTAGTGGGGGGGGGTTGCCCTCTTCTGGGCATAGAACAGGAGTCACGGGGTGTGTGGGGGGTGTGGGGGGGAGGTATTTGTGCATTTCCTGCACTGTGCAGGGGGTTGGACTAGATGAGGTCTCTTCCAACTCTATGATCCTATTGTGCTTAAGATCACAGCTTCTGTGTGTCAACATCTTCAGTACCTTTTGGGTTTTCCTTAAATCTGAACAACGTAAGGGAAGTACATGCTACACAGTCTTCACATTTTTGAAATATGCTTTATCTACATAGCTACGTAAAGTTTTGAAGTTGCCAGAATGTTTAACACCACACTTGATTTGTAGCTCCCCCCCAAGACAAATATTTCATTTCAAATATTTGTTGCAATTCTGACATATAGTTAACGGAAGTTACTTTAATTTTTTTTATTGAATGTCGAAACAAACATTCAAATCAGTTCATGTTCTATTTAGGGCACTGGATATGCTTTCCAGAAATTCAGGTTTTTTTGGGAAGATCCACTACACTGAAGAAGAGGAGACTGGATTTATACCCCGCCCTTCACTTGGGAGTCTCAGAGCGGCTTTCCCTTCTTTTCCCTTCCCCTCCCCACAACAGACACCCTGTGAGGTGGGTGGAGCTGAGAGAACTCTGACAGAAATGGCTCTTTTTTAAGGACAGCTGTGCCAGAGCTTGTGACTGACCCAAGGTCACATCAGCAGGTGCAAGTGGAGGAGTGGGGAATCAAACCCGGTTCTCCCAGATTAGAGTCCGCACCCTTAACCACTACACCAAACTGGCTCTTGACACTGACAACAACCCCATGGCTCAACCTCTGCGCTGAAGAAAGGGAAGAATTATTAGCAAAGAGCAGTCTAGGGCCTCAGAAGTGACATTGCTTTTTCGTCACTATGAGCCAATTCAGTTTCAAATTAACTTTTTATCCCCAAGCTATTAAGCGCTTCTACAGGACAGTTACATAAAGACATCATGACCACAGCCGTTTCTCAATGCTGACTGAGAAGTTATATGCCAGGAGTCCCCAACACAGCGCCCACAGGTGCTATGGAGTTCGCCGACACGCTTCCTGGTACCTGCCAACTGCTTTCAGTAAGAGGGCGGGGCCAGGTGGGTCTCTTAGCCACTGGAGATTTGATTGGCTGTGCAGATTTAAAAAAAAACACTGCTTTGGCAGCAGCTGCTACCACAGCACAGGGGTTTTCGTGGTGTGACTGAAGGTAAGCTACGGCAACCATTTTGTGGCCAGTCCCACCTCCCGCGGCCGCCATGTTGTGGCTGCACCAGTGACACTGTGTCAGAATTCCAAGGGTACCCCACAGGCTCAAAAAAGGTCGGGAACCCCATTATACAGCATTTCCACCATGGCATCCAAGAACAAATGAATACCTTTTTTAAAAAGGACTATTAGCAAGCTTTATTAATGCCGGGGTTCTACCCAATATAGGTGGGAATAAGCCCTCTTAGCCTCTCTAGCCAACAAATCCAGCTTTTCTGTCACCTTGTACACTGGGGCAGCTAGAACCAGTCAAGAGAATAGCCACATGACTGACTGCAGCAAAAACAGCTATAGCTGCTATATGGAGGAGTGACAAGGCAGGGCCTTCCATAAATAGGTGGCAGAACAAGATATGGAATCTTTAGCTAACGGCAGGTTAAAAGATTGGTGATGGAGGGAATCAGATTGTGAATTTCCCATCCTTTTCCAGTATCTCTAAACACGTACTCAAGAGCGTCCTTTACCTCTCTGCGGTTTCAATCAATGCCAACAGCAATTTTGGAGGGCCAATTTTTATCAGACTCCATTGGTTCATCATCTGTGTATTTGTGGCGTGCATGAACTTGAGGATTTACCTCACTATATCCTCTTTTGCCCACTGTATTCTAGTCCGAGGGCTAAATTTTTAGCAGGTATTTTATCTGGTCTTAGTGCTTACCCAGTTGAGGATAAAATTTCATTTTTTTTTGCTATCTGACATTGATGCATATGTCTCATATAAAGTTTCATTATTTGCCCTTGCTGCAAAGAATATACGTTCCAAGGTGACAACGGGAAGGAGTATTATTCAGGCTACTGTACTGTCATTTTGTTATTGATTTCTGGTACTTCTGTATATTCTGACATTAACTTATAGCTTGTTTACCATTTGTATTTTGTAATCCTGTAACGGCCAATGGCTAATTACAATAAACTAAACTGAAGCTGAAGATATGGAATCTATAGATAATGGGGGGAAATCACTGATCAAACAACTCAAAGTGATATGGATATGGATACATACTCCAAATTTGCGGTAAAGTGGTTTCTTGTATTAGGTTATCTGGCTTCTCACAATGCGGTTCTTAAAAAACTGGTTCATATGAACTTGCTCAATATCTGTCATTAAAAAGGTTGTATGCTATGTTTGGTAGTTGGTTGGTTTAAATTTCGGTGTCACGATCCACTTCTCTAATGCAACGTAGCAGAGAAGAAGATGACGTTCTGTGCATCTATATGATTCAATAATAATAATAATAATAATAATAATAATCTTTCAATTTATTGATCGCTCAATCCTGCAAAGCTTGCTGGCTCTGAGCGATTTACAGTTACTCATTTTTCACGAGGGATTAACAATGCTTTGTGGGGTAAGGGAGGACAACATATATACATCTTAAATTATCTTTCTTATCACAAGGTTGTACAATACTGATGTGATTTTGTTTTGTATATATGTTGTAATAAACTCAATTTAAAAAAAGGAGAGACCATGGGTGAATTTCCCCCTAATAAAGCTAGCTGGGGAAGAAAATGCTCCTCACACGGCAGAACCCTTCTTTGAAACACTGATAGAACAGCTACTGTAGTTACCTGAGCCGACGGTGGCAATTCCTCAAGCGGCCTGCCGCCGCTTCCATGGAAAAGTGTTCTGGAAACACTGTCCGTCTTAGGCGATGCTGAGTCGTCAGCGCCAGCTGCTGCATCTGTCCTATGTGCCAGCCACATGTCTTCCTTAGGAGACCCCATTACCTGCTCATCTCCAAAAGCGGCCCACGAACAGCTCTCCTCCGGCTCCGGCTCAAAGGCATTCCACTCCACCGCTTGGTTGCAACCAGCAGAGCTGAAGTCGGAAAATTCATCCGTGTCCAGGCACCGTTTCGTTACCGAATCGAAGTCTCCAAACTCGTGATCGTTCCCATTTTCCCTTTCTGCCAGAGGTTGGACTGCCATACTGGAACCTGGATTGGCTCTCCAGACTTCTTCCAACCCAGAGCGGGAAAGCTCATTTGGTTCAGAAGGCGCTACCGTGGCTGGCTGCGGATGGTCGCCGGTTCTGCTTGGGAAATCCCCACATTCATTACTCGGCTTACTGGTTTTTTCCTCAAAAGGGGGTTCCACATTTTCTTGGCTCACAGAGACTTGAACACCAACAGCAAGTGCAGGAGAGCCATTACTTACTGTGCCGAAGTCCCCAAAATCATCTTCATTTAAGTCACTAGACGAGGCTGGTCCAAGTTCACTTCCATCGTTTTTAACCATTTCAGAGACGGGCATGTGCTTGCCGGTGGGAAGACTGCCAAGATCTTGAACACTATTTACATTAAGGTTTAGCGGACTTGCAGCATCGCTGGTCCAAGAAAAGTCACTTTCTGGGATACTTCTAGTGTCACTCTCTCCTCTGCCTTCAATACCGCCCGTCGTGCCCCCTTGATTCACATTTGTTTGCGTGGAAGAGAAAACATCGGCATGTTCCAGTGCCGTACTTTCATGGACCACTACATTACTTTTTGAAATGCAGACCGGTTCGCCTTCAGTGCAAGTCTCCCCTTCATGTTCACGGCTTCCACCCGAAGCCACTTCCTTCATAGATTCCCCCTCTCCAGCGCTATTTATAATATTGCTTTCGTGCACACTTAGTGTTTCTCTTTCACTCAGATTTCTGCATATTTTACTTCCTGCTTCTTCTGCCTGGGCTGCTTGCTGATGTGAGAAGGTGGTAAAATCTGCAAAGTCCTCTACCGTGCTGGGCGCAGACACCGATCTCAAGTCAGGACTATGAGTGCTAACCGTTTTTAATGCCTTCGAGTCACCGATACCGTCCAGATCTTCCACCCCTGGAGGACTTGTGGCGTCCAGTGCTGCAAATCCATTTGTTAGCACGTCTGGGCACTGCGGTCTCTCGCCATTACAGCTGTCTATTTGTTGGTCCTGACCTGGCGCTATCCTATCAGTCCGAATAATGTCAGAGGGCGGTACCTCCGATTTCTCAGTTCTGTTTACCTCTACTGAGTTGGATTCATCAAACGATGAGCCCAGACGTAGACACTCAAGTTTTTCTTTGCTAGTGCCGGCAGGAAGTCCTTTAATAGAATTAGGAAGTTCCGTGACGCCGTCCGCATCGTTAACATATCTAAAGGCTATAATGCTGTCCACGCCGCTCGAATAATCAGCGTTATACGGAGTTCTATGGTCTTCCTTTGAATTGGAATAATCTGATGCAAAGTCGAAGCCTACGCTAGTACTGCCAGCACCGGAAAATCCACCAAAATCACCAAACTCGTCATCTTCCTCCTCGTCAGCTCCGTTATCCAGTGGTGGAGGGGAAGACGAGTACATTCGGATAATCTCAGGTTCCATTGTTCACCTATCTAAGCAGAACGTTTTGCACCTATGAAATAAGAAAAATAAGAATATATTCAGTATGTTACGAATACACATTAACACGGGTTAAGAATATTTATGCATGTTAAGGACACAACAGGATATGGCCTTGTCAAAACTCCAGAAGCAATTTTATTGGACTTATGGCCAGATAATTCAGTACCTAAAATACACCAAGAACTAATCTCCACCGTGCTTTCGGCAGCAAAGACTGTAATTGTGGCTAGCTGGAAAGACACCAACCCTCTCTCCAGCGGACGATGGTTTACCAAGTTATGGGAACTTTTGACAATGGATAAAATCTCTGACTCCATAAAGAGAATAGAAGAACAAAATCTCACCTCAAATTTGCTGGCCCAAATGGTCTCCATTTCTGGACTATATCCACAACACTCAATTTCCATCTACAAAACATATGCCTGCCAAGTACAAAGAAATACTTACCTGTTTATAGAGATTTGTTTTTGGAGCTTATAATGGATATTACCTACTAGGTATTCGCTCTTCCCTAGACAAACTTTTGTTGAAACTTGTGTTCAGGAACATATCTGTATATTATGTGGAGGTAACCACCTAGTTTATCCTTATGAGTTGGTTGATTGTAGTTATTGTTAGTTTTGTGTTTCATGTTAACAAATGTTTAAAAACAATAAAAATTTATTTAAAAAAAACAAAAAACAAATACTCAATTGGGTAATATCACAAAGTACCCATGACGGTCTGCAGTAAAACAACTAGATTTTTTAAGTCCAACAAGTATTGGGAGCACAGTTTCCTCTAAGCTGTGCTAGGGGGTGCTGGTGCACAACATTTCAGAGGCCAGCTCAGGGGATTTATGCTCAGCTCACAACCAAGCTTCCATACGAAACAATGGAAGATGGGGGCAACTCCTTCTTCCCCCTGGTCCAATCTTTTTGAAACTTTTTTTTTGGGGGGGGGGTTGAAGAGAGGCACCAGCAGTGATGCTGCAAATCTGGTGCCTCCATCTCAAAAAAAGCCCCCCAGAAATTCCCAGATCGATTCTCCATTATAGCCTAAGGGGATCATTGACTATAATGGTCCCCCATAGGCTATTATTGAGCCAGGGGGGAAAAACACCATTTTTTTTGCACACCCCGATTATGCTTTTCAGTATGATTGGCAAGCTGAATTCTTATATCCCAGTCTGAAGGTCGGAGGGGGTATTGAAAGGAAAGGGTTTAGGAGGCAAAGGCGCAATGTGCATTGTAATCAGCTTGATCAGAGGAGAGGAGTGTTCCCTCTAAGCTGTGGAGCCCTGTGAGCAAAAATTCTACTTTGTGAGCTACTGGCATTAAGGTCGTGAGCAGGTGATTTGGCTACTGGATAAATTAGTTTGCACTGGAGCCATCCTTCCTGAGCCAAGACAAAAAATGTGTGAGCCAGAGGCTAAAAAAATGTGAGCTAGCTCACACTAACTCAGCTTAGAGGAAACACTGGTGTAAGGTACCTCTGCATCCTGAGTTCTTTCTCTGCAACACCACTCCCACCTTCAGACTGGGATACAAGGACTCAGGGATCTCCATTCCAACTTGTATCTGATTAAGGGAGCTTTAACTTTCAAAAGCTTACACCACCTCACTGGCTACTGGTGGTCAAGGGCTCTCCCATACTGAGAATCCAGGGCAATGTTTCCCAACCAGTGGGACAGGACCAATGTTCCCTCTAAGCTGAGTTAGTGTGAGCTAGCTCACGGTTTTTTAGCCTCCGGCTCACACATTTGTGTCTTCACTCAGGAAGGATGGGTCCAGAGCAAACTAACTTATGCAGCAGCCAAATTGTTTGCTCACGACTTTAAGGCCAGTAGCTCACAAAGTAGAATTTTTGCTCACGAGACTCCAAAGCTTAGAGGGAGCATTGCTAGCTCACACTAACTCAGCTTAGAGGAAACACTGGTGTAAGGTACCTCTGCATCCTGAGTTCTTTCTCTGCAACACCACTCCCACCTTCAGACTGGGATACAAGGACTCAGGGATCTCCATTCCAACTTGTATCTGATTAAGGGAGCTTTAACTTTCAAAAGCTTACACCACCTCACTGGCTACTGGTGGTCAAGGGCTCTCCCATACTGAGAATCCAGGGCAATGTTTCCCAACCAGTGGGGCAGGACCAATGTTCCCTCTAAGCTGAGTTAGTGTGAGCTAGCTCACGGTTTTTTAGCCTCCGGCTCACACATTTGTGTCTTCACTCAGGAAGGATGGGTCCAGAGCAAACTAACTTATGCAGCAGCCAAATTGTTTGCTCACGACTTTAAGGCCAGTAGCTCACAAAGTAGAATTTTTGCTCACGAGACTCCAAAGCTTAGAGGGAGCATTGGGCAAGACCCCAAAGTGGGTTGCAAAGCCTCTAAAAGTGGGTCGCTGGCCAGCCCCTCTCCCTAATGGCCACCCCTGACCTTTCCATCGCTCTCTTTTGTATTTTGGAAACCAAGACCTCACCCTGGAAGCAAGATCTTCCGTGACATACATTAGTTGGTATATTGTCTTCACTGCATATACATGTTGATCACGTAAAATGTGTTCTGATGGGTTACTCGAGTGAGTTTCTTAGAATCTTACAGAGGGGGGATTAGAGGGAGTAACATGGAAGGAGAGGGTGGTCAAAGGCCGGAATGTAACCTCCACCTGCAAAGGCTCTGTACTTCAGAAGGCCGCTTGCTTGGGGTCCAGGGGGGGCCCTTTGAGCGATGGCTGTTGGCTTCTCAAAAGAAACACCTGGCTGGCCACTGTAGAAAACAGAATGCTGAACTAGATGGATGCCGAGGTCCTAGTTTGCCTGGGGTGCCAAAACGCCTTGGGCCAGCCTTGGATGGGTCACCGTACTAGAGATTCGGGGGGAAAAAACGGTTTTTTTCCATTTTTCCCCTGAAGCCTTTTTTGTTCTTTTCCGAAAAATTGAAAAAAGAAAAGAAAAAAATTGATTATGGAACGTTTTATTTTAACATGACAAATAAAATATTTTAAGACAAGGTGTTCAAATATTTTCCAAATCATTTCAAAGAAAAGAAAAAGGTTTCCATTTTGTTTTTGCACGTGGGTGGGTATCCTGTTTGTAATAATTGTTTGGATACACTATATTTTTAATATGCTAGTTGTGATAATTTCATGCCAAGTAAAAATGTCCACAGTCATATTTTATGTTCCTAAAATAACAGAATGACTTTCAATCTGGAAAAGACAAAAGAAATGCTAATGTAGCAATTTTTTTTCAATTTTTCCGAAAATTTCCGTTTCCCCCCAGAAAAAACTGAAAAAAACCTGGGTTTTTTTCCGAGCTTCAAAATTTTACATCTCTACACCGTACGCAGTAAATTTGGACTTGTGGGTCTCCGTACCAAAAAGGTTGGGAACCGCTGATCTAGGGAACATAGTGGAGCAAAGACTGAATAGACAGCTGTGGCCTAAACTATCTCTTTTACGTCTTACTTTCCTTGCAAGAAAATAAAAATACCCAAAGCTTTTATGGATGGGGGTTGGGGGGACGTGCTAAAAATCAAAGGATCTGGCACTGATCTGGACAGCCCAGGCACGCCCGATCTCGGAAGCTAAGCAGGGCTGACCCTGGCAAGTCCGTGGATGGGAGACCTCCAAGGAATACCAGGGCTGGGACGCAGAGGAAGGCAGCGAGCCACCTCTCTGAACATCTGTGCCCAATACGGGGTCGCCAGAAGTCAGCCAGGGCTTCCAGGCATGCACACACACACAAATACTAACAAAACAAAAAAAAAATATCAAAGAATCTGTATAGGAACATGGTTCAATTTTTGCCGCCGGCACGATCCTATTTGAAACCCAAACTTTCAAAGGCATTTAGCTCAAGGGATTTATCTTCATCTGCCCGAAAAGGATGCCCAGGGTCAAGATGCAGTCTGCACACGAAGTTCCTAGTAAGAAAGGTCCTACGTTTAAATGTTACTTAGTGGGGGCCAGTCCTCCGAAACAGAAATCCACCAACTTCTCAGCGGCGCGCTAGACAAAAAAGAGCTGTTTAAAATTCAGACACCTCACCCAGCCCGCTCTCCGAGCCGCATTTAAATGATCCAGACGTGGGAAGTCACGACTGAGCAACCCCGCGGGAAAGGTGGTGAAAAGCTGAAACCCTCTCGGGACTGTTGCTAACCAAGGTTAATCTCTGGCCCCTTTGCCACAAGGAGTTCCTGCTGTTCTAAACAAGCCACTCTTTATTAAGGTATTTATACCCCGCATTTCAATTAAGCTTCGAGGGAGCGCGACAAAAAGCTCAACCGCCACAGCGAAAAATCGAGGCTAATAAAAGGAAGCGGCCGAAGCCAACCAGAACAGCAGCAAGGCAGCAGAGGCATCTCAAAATCCCCCCCCCTCCCAATCCTGACTTGGACAGGAGAAAAACAAAGTAGGCCTCCCTCCAGTCCGACAATAGCTGGGACCAGTGTTCCCTCTAAGCTGAGTTAGTGTGAGCTAGCTCAGTTTTTTAGCCTCCGGCTCACACATTTTTGTCTTGGCTCAGGAAGGAAGGCGCCAGAGCCAACTAATTTATGCAGCAGCCAAATGGCTCGCTCACAATTTTAATGCCAGTAGCTCACAAAGTAGAATTTTTGCTCACAAGGCTCCATAGCTTAGAGGGAACATTGGGACTGCACCGTTGTTGAGCAGCCATGACCGTACTTCCATTGGGGGGGGGGGTATGCACAGAGAGCAGGTCATCTGAAGAGGCTCTCCATACACAGGTAAGTATGCACGAAAGCAGGTAGCCCTGAAGGTATGCAGGGCCCAGACTGATTGTTTGTTTATTAGTTTCGGCTTGTATTCCGCCCTCCCTGCGAGTGGGCTCAGAGTGGATGACGACAGGAAATCCACAACAGGAACGAAAACATTTCACAATAAATAGTTAAAGCAGTTGAAAACAAAGCTACAGACTAAAAACAGATAGCACTGCAGTTTAGCGTAATAACCGTGAGAACTGGAGCCGCTAGGCCGTAAACCAGACTGTGGGTCTTCACCTAGTGGGCCAATCAAGGATGGAAGGTGCAGCAGGGGAGGACGGTGGATGGAATACCTGGACGCCCAACCGCCTCACCCAAAGGCCTGGCAGAACAGTAATAGGTCCCGCAGGGCCCGGATCTCCAGTGGGAGCACAGCAGAAAAGGCCCTGGCCCAGGCTAAGCGGACGTCCTTTGGGCCGGGGACAACCAGCAAGTGTCGCTTTACAGGCCAATATCCAGTGTTTTCAACTGGGATCCAAGGGAGTTGGTGGCAGTCAGGTGCTGAATGCTCTGAGCGGCCTGCCACAAACCCCACCCTGAGACACGTTCTGGAAGCTGTGGTTCCGGGACACTCTTCGAAGACAGCCAAGCACATTAGAGGCGCCCAGTCTGCATATCACAAAGTCTTCGGTGATGGATGCCAGATACCAGGTTGGATCCAATGGGGGGGGGGAGAGGCAGAACGAATCATCCCCTGCCTTCCCCCCTTCCAGTTCCTCTGCAGAGGGCCATTTGACCCAGGAAGCTACTCTGGAGGACAGGAGAGCCTCACTAACAAAAGGTTTCACAGTACGAGAGGCTGCGCCCTGACCTTGGCGACCCAGGCGAGCCCGATCACGACAAATCTCGGAAGCTAGGCCAGGTCAGCCCGGGCTACAGGGGCGCAACATCTTTTGGTTATTCCAGGCCCCAAGGACATCAAGTTGGCTGCAACCAGGGCCAGGGCCTTTTCGGTGGCGGCTCCTACCTGGTGGAACAAGCTCCCGGAGGAGATCCGGGCCCTGCGGGACCTTATGCAGTTCGGGCCTGTAAGACGGAGCTCTTCCGCCAGGCTTTTGCATAGGGGCCGCCCCCGCTACTGCACCACCACCGCGTTGCCATCTTTGATGGTGGATTCTATCAGGATGTGAGCTGGCCCTGGAAAGACGATCAGACGACCTGAAGAACTGGTTATGAAAGGACGACAGTACTATCTGGAACTTATGCTGATGGGTTATGCTGGTTTATGGATTGATAAGAGCTTATGATTTAGAGCACCGGCACTTTCTTTGTGATTGACTGCTTTATTCTGTTTTTAGCTGTTGAATCATAAGAACATAAGAACATAAGAGACACCAATGTTGGATCAGGCCAAAGGCCCATCCAGTCCAACACTCTGTGTCACACAGTGGCCAGAAATACCAGGTGCCATCAGGAGGCCCAGCAGTGGGGCCAGGACATTAGAAGCCCTCCCACT
>NW_015164220.1:225002-228575 GCF_001447785.1 Gekko japonicus
AAGAAGACAGAGCATCACTTGCCCCAGAGCCCCTAGCTATACCTTGTGGCTAATAGCCACTGATGGACCTCTGCTCCATATGCTTATCTAATTCCCTTTTGAAGCCGTCCATGCTTGTAGCACCCACCACTTCCTGTGGCAGTGAATTCCATGTGTTAATCACTCTTTGGGTGAAGAAGTACTTCCTTTTATCCGTTCTAACCCGACCGCTCTGTGAAGGGACAGTTCTTACAAAGGAGAAACATCACACCTGGAAGCAATACTTCCTCTAAGCTGTGGAGTCTTGTGAGCAAAAATTCTACTTTGTGAGCTACTGGCATTAAACTCGTGAGCGAGCGATTTGGCCACGGCGTAAACGAGTTTGCTCTGGAGCCCTCCTTCCTGAATGGAGACACAAAATGTGTGAGCCGGAGGCTAAAAGAACTGGGAGCTAGCTCACGCTGACTCACCTTAGAGGGAACACTGCCTGGAAGCTGCTAACAGAAGAGGGAGGAGGAGCCGGTTTGACTCATTATGACACCCTGCCCCTTTTGGAATGCTTCGAGAGTGCTATCCAGATGCTTGTGAAGGGCAACCCAACCGTTGTTATGGAGCTAGAATTCCACAGTCCCTTCTCAAAGCACCTGAGTAAACATAGCAGCCCAGAGAAAAGAAAACAGGTCCTGCTTACAGGTTAAAGAAGCGGCTAAGAGTAAGAGTGAAGGGACAGTTCTTACAAAGGAAGTGATCACGCACCTTGATTCAGACCCATACTATAGATCTTGGGCTGAGTAGCCGAGTTTATAAATTACACTAAGATGACAATTTGTAAGTTACAATGATTCAAGGATGGCAAACGTCAAAGGAGATTTTTCCAAACCTGGTGAAGGGCAACATGGCAAACGAAATTCGGTGTCAATGTCACCCTGGGGTAAAGAATCCTTTTTTGTTTGTTGGCTTGCTGCCATCAAGTTCCAGCTAGAGATGTGAAGGCCCGGAAAAAAATGGAAAAATTTGGGGGGGAAAACCGTTTTTTCCCTGAAGCCTTTTTGGGTTTTTTCCGAAAAATTGGAAAAATTGAAAAAAGAAAAAAAATTGATTATGGAACATTTTATTTTAACATGATGAATAAAATATTTTAAGACCAGGTGTTCAAATATTTTCCAAATCATTTCTAATATATATATTTTTCAATTTTTCCGAAAATTTCCGTTTTTTTCCGAGCATCAAAATTCCCGGAAATTTTACATTTCTAGTTCCAGCCGACGTCTGGAGACCCCGTAGGGTTTTCAAGGCAACCGGAAAAAATTTGGGGGAAAACGGGTTTTCCCTGTTTTTGCCCCGAAGCCCTTCCCCCCCCCCCCCGAAAAACTGGAAAAACTGAAAAAAGAAAAATTGAAAAAAGAAAAGAAAAGAAAATTGATTATGGAACGTTCTATTTTAACATGATGAGTAAAACATTTTAGGACAAGGTGTTCAAATATTTTCCAAATCATTTCTAAAAAATATGTATGGTATCAGATTGATCTAATTTCTGTGCACTGAGGACAAGCAAGTCCTAGGTTACAAACTGAACTCTCCAATGCAAGAACAAGATGCATTTCTTCCTTTAGGAGGTGCTATTGTCACAAGAAAAGAAAAAGGTTTCAGTTTTGTTTTTGCACGTGGCTGGGTATTCTGTTTGTAATAATTGTTTGGATACACTATATATTTTAATATGCTAGTTGTGATAATTTCATGCCAAGTAAAAATGTCCATAGTCATATTATATGTTCCTAAAGTAACAGAATGACTTTCAATCTGGAAAAGAAAAAAGAAGCGCTAATGTAGCATTTTTTCAATTTTTCTGAAAATTTCCGTTTTTCCCCGGGAAAAAATCGGGTTTTTTTTTCCGAGCTTCAAAATTTCCGGAAATTTTACATCTCTAAACTGGGCTAGCCAGGTTTGACTACACATACGCACTGAAGGAACCTGAACTGGTAGACTGGTGATGCTAACCAGGACAAAATTATTCAACACAATCCCAAAAACCTTGTCCTGGTTAGTACCACCAATCTACCAGTCCAGGCTCCAGTATATATGTCCGGTAACACCTGGATAGCCCAGGCTAGCCCCATTTCACCAGATCTCGAAAGCTAAGCAGGGTCATACTTGGGACAGGGTCATACTTGGGACAAGAAACCACCGAGGAATACCAGGGTCTGTTCAAACCCTGCTTCGCTCACTTTGGGTTGCCATAGTTATTGGGGGGAGGGAATTCCTGGGGGAAGGGGGGGTCAAGTGAGTGAGAGAATGGGACCTTTGCTTCTAGAAGACATAACTTTTCTCACAAGTCACACCTCCTTTCCCTCCTTTGCATTTCCCAGGGGAAGGTGTCCTTGAGAGCACCGGTTTGAGCTGCAGATAACCAAGACACATATCTTTCACTTGGTTGGGATGGCAACGTTAGGCGTGGTGTGAATGTGACGTATGCTTGGGGGAAGGAAGGCACTTTTATTCAAATTATCTATATTAAGCATGAACCCGCCAAAAGTCCTCAGTTCTAACACAGTGACTTTCTGGATCTTGCATATATCTCAATAAACTTATCACTGCCAAGAGGGAGTTGTTGAGTAACTTGACTGGGGTTCTAACAGGTCTCGATGCAGAGGTAGGCAATGGCAAGCCATCTCTGAACTTGTCTTACTTGAAAACCCTATGGGGTCTCCATAAGTCGGCTGCAACTTGACAGCAAAACGCTGTCAAATCACAGCTGACGTGGTGACCCCATGGGGTTTTCAAGGCAGGAGATGGTCCGAGACGGTTTGCCATTGCCTGCCTCTGTGTCACGACCCTGGTATTCCTTGGTGGTCTTGCTTCTAAATACTGATCAGGCCTGACCCTGCTTAGCTTCCAAGATCTGATGAGATACACCTAGCATGATATGACTAAAGTAGATAGAATCCAGTGCAACCCAGTAAAGACCGACAGGTAGTGGATTCAGGACAGACAACAGGAAATGCCTCTTTACACACTATGTAATTGACAGCATGTGGAATTCAGATAGTAATGAGCACTCCTTTAGATGGTTTCACAAGGGAGAAGCAGGCAAATTCACAGACAATATCTTTATCAATGGTCATTAGCCATGATGGCTGAAGAAACCTCTCTGTTTAGAGGCAGAGCATCTGTGAATGTGACTGTTGCAGCCGAGAGCGGATGGAAGCTGTTCCTTTCTGTCCCCTGCTCGCGAGCTCTCTGATGCATCTGGCCAGACACTACGAGAGCCAGGATGCTGGACTAGAGGAGAAACCCTGCTGGATCAGATCCAGCTGATGTTGTAATGACAACGTGAATCCTCTCCGGTTTGCTGCAATGTTTCACTTGCAAAAAAATAATAATCGCACAAGCATTTCAGGTGTTCACAACCACCAATATTTGCCCTCGACAGTTTCTTATAAAGGTCCATCCGTAAATTATGACAACCTTCGATGTACCTAGATAGATTGCTTGGCCCGTTTCCAGTGGACAAGAAATATGCATGTTCAGAAGCGACATGTTCAGAAGGCCATTTATGCAGGTCGCTGGACCATGGGAGGGAGGGAGGGAGGGAGG
>NW_015164220.1:229301-252236 GCF_001447785.1 Gekko japonicus
CCACTGTTGACCCCCCCCCCCCAAGCACCAAGAAGACAGAGCATCACTTGCCCCAGAGCCCCTATCTATACCTTGTGGCTAATAGCCACTGATGGATCTCTGCTCCATATGCTTATCTAATTCCCTTTTGAAGCTGTCCATGCTTGTAGCCGCCACCACCTCCTGTGGCAGTGAATTCCAAGTGTTAATCACTCTTTGGGTGAAGAAGTACTTCCTCTTATCTGTTCTAACCCGACCGCTCAGCAATTTCATGGAGTGCCCACGAGTTCTTGTATTCGCTAGCGGTGGCTTCGGACTTCCTGTCATGCCAGCCATTTCTGACCAGGGATACACTGTTTCCTAAAGCAAACTTGTGAAGCAGGAGTAACAGATACTCACTGCAAATTGTCCAACATGCATGTACCCAGGGGTACCTAAGAAAAACGGGGAAACCCCAAATACCTGCAAGATGAAGAAAAGAGACTGGATTTATACCCCGCCCTTCACTACCCAAAGGAGCCTCAGAGTGGCTTACAAACTCCTCCCTTTCCCCACAGCAGACACCCTGTGAGGTAGGCGGGGCTGAGAGAGCTCTCTCGAGAACTGCCCTTGAGAGAACAACTCTGAAAGAACTTGTGACTGACCCAAGGTCACACCAGGAGGAGCGGGGAATCAAACCCGGTTCTCCCAGATTAGAGTCCGCACTCCTAACCTCGAAACCAAACTGGTTTGTTTAGATGACTTCAGAAGACGTATGTTACGTTCTCCAGCATTCAGATACTCGGGCACTCTCTGTTCCTAAAGAGATCCTTACATACACACACAAAAATTTGTCTGAGAAGGAAAACTAGAGTGGCACAAATTGTTCCGGTAATTACACAGACTATTTTAGGAACCGGATTACGTCAACTAGGTGAAAAAAACCCCTACTCCGGGCAAGTTTTGTTTTGACAAACATGTTTTGCTTTCTTCTTTAAAAAGGCCTAACTAGAGAGTAAGCTATAGAGTGAAGCTTTTTTGCTGGATCTCAAATCTGGTTCCCCCCCAATTGACAGCATGTGCCAAGTCTACACAACCCTAACTGCACAGATGTACCAAAGCCAGTACTGGATGGATGGACCAAAGAGAAGCATAGGAACTAACTCATCTGCACCACACAAGGGCAGCGCAAGAGCGCAATCCTCCCCATCCAGCATGGTGTACCGATTTGGTGTAGTGACTAAGTGCGCAGACTCTAATCTGGGAGAACTGGGTTTGATTCCCCACTCCTCCACTTGCAGCTGCTGGATGACCTCGGGCAAGCCATAGTTCTGATAAGAGCTGTTCTTGAAAGAGTAGTTCTCTCAGAGCTCTCTCGGCCCCACCTACCTCACAGGGTGTCTGTTGTGGGGAGGGGAAGGGAAAAGAGATTGTAAGCCACTCTGAGACTCCTTCGGGTAGTGAAGGGCAGGGTATGAATCCAATCTCTTCTACTGTTCTTAAAAGCAGCGGACTCTAATCTGGAGAGCCAGGTTTGATTCACTACCCTTCCTCCACATGAGGCCTGCTGGGTGACCTTCGGCCAGTCACATTTCTCTCAGAACTCTCTCAGCCCCGCCTACCTCACAAGGTGCCTGTTGTGGGAAGAGGAAGGATGACTGTAAGCCACTTTGAGACTCCTGAAGGCAGAGAAAAGAGGGGCATAAAAACCTACTCTTTTTCTTCTTCTTCCAAGGGTGCCAGACACGTGCAGAGAGCAAACTTCTTGTTGTTTTTTAAACACACGAAGCCTTGCGGAGATCCCTCTGTGGGCATGCGCTGTGTCCTCACAAAGGGAATAACTATGACCTGCATATGTAAGGACAGTGCTCAGATAAAGAAGCAAGTGAGAACCAGGAACAAGAAGATCATGAGATCTTCTTGATAAAGAGAGGGAGGGCGGGAAGGGTTGCATCACGGCTTAGTTCTTGCACGCCCAGGGAAATGCTGATGGCCACTTTGGGGTCAGGAAGCAATTTTTCTCTAGGCCAGTTTGCCCGGGGATCCTGGAGGTTTTTTATTACCTTCTGGACGTGGAACAGCAGTCACTGGGGGTGGGGAGAGGGAGGTATTTGTGAATTTCCTGCATTGTAAAGGGGGTTGGACTAGATGACCCTGGAGGACCTTCAAACTCTATGATTCTAAGTTAAAAATTTTCCTCTTCCAGTGCTGCTGCACTGGCCCTACTCAAGGGGTGCACGCAGAAAGATGGATCAGGAGGAGTTGATAGCCTATGTCTTGCTTAATTTGGCCTTGAAAGAGCACGTATTTAATGAAGAGGAAAATGGATTTACACCCTGCCCTTCACTACCCAAAGGAGTCCCAGAGTGGCTTACAATCTCCTTTCCCTTCCCCTCCCCGCAACAGACACCCTGTGAGGTAGGTGAGAGAGCTCTTTCGAGGACTGCTCCTGAGCGAACAGCTGAGAGAACTTGTGACTGACCCAAGGTCCCACCAGCAGCCACTTGTGGAGGAGTGGGGAATCAAACCCGGTTCTCCCGGATTAGAGTCCGCGCTCCTAACCACTACACCAAACTGGCTCTGTACAGGCTATACTCCGTGAATGCTCAGGACACAAGAAAACTGTTAACCTAAAGGGTCACAGATCTCCTTAACTTTCAGCTGCGTTAGTCGCGTAACAGAGGTCAATCCCTACATTGCCGTTACTGTCGCCCGCTGATGAATCTTTGTAAAAGCGGCGTTTAATCTACTTTTCTGCAGGATTCTGCTCACAAAGGCGGTTTTGCCTACAGCATCCAACAGATTTAAGTCGTTTCTTTCAAGCACCTATATTTAATCTCAAGCACGGAGGAATATGGTTCAGAGACCGAAAAAGAAGCAACCCGCAGTGTGTAAGGTGGGCACTCAATGAAGGACCGATTTAATCAGACTACTGTGGAGACATGGATTTTTTATTTTATTTTTTAAAGAGAAACTATACTTAATCACTTTTTTAAAGTTCCAAATTTGGGAAGGACACGGGTGTGCGAAGCAGCTGTTGCTATGGTTTGAATTTTGAACTAATCTAGGTTTCTGGCAGCTGCCTGCTTCTCTTTAATGAAAACTAATGGAATTTGTCCTTGGCTGCTCACGGCCTTGAACTGCTTGCTTGGACTTTGTGTGTGTGTGTGTGGGGGGGGAATTTTACAGGAAAACGCCCACACAAACCAGATACGATGCTTTTCTAAAGTGCCAAAAAATGTTTCTCTTCTGGATAACTCTTGATCCTTCATACTGGGGAATGAATACACTGTTTCGTGCTGAAATTACAGCACTGACTCCTTTTCAGAACAGGTACGGACAAACAACTTCAGGCGCATCGCTTCTCTCGGCCGTAAATAAAGGTTAACTCGCTTTCCGTGAATTGTTTTCCACCCCCAGCTGAGTTCTCACAAATACTTCAGTTTTGCATAATTGAGAAGTGCTTGCGTGCCTTGCCTTCCTGCATTAGTATCCAAACGTATGAGAGCTCGTATTTCAGGAAAAAGTGAATTGACCGTGAACCCTACCCATGTTTTAAGGATCTGATAAGTTTAGTTTCCCCCTCCCCCGTGGCGAAGTTTTACCTGGTGGTTTTAACTGGGGGTTTAGCCATTGATTCAATCATTTACTGGCACAATGCGTTGCTAGATGGCAGTTCTGGGCCACCAAGGTCAGATTTTGACCCTAGCTAACAGGCCGAACCACGCCAGCAAGACACAACAACTGCCTCTTGCACTCTGAGTCTCTTGTTAGTTCTTTCCTGTACAGGAGTTGCCCTGAAATGAACTCAGCTGGGGGCAGAAAACAATTTATGGAAAGCAAGTTAACCTTTATTTACGCCGAAAGAAGCCGTGCGCCCGAAGTTGTTTGTCCGTACCTGTTCTGAAAAGGAGTCAGTGCTGTAATTTCGGCACGAACCGGCGTAGTCGTTCCCCAGTATGAAGGACCAAGAGTTATCCAGAACAGAAATATTTTGGGGGCACTTCAGAAAAGCACCGTATCTGGTTTGTGTGGGTGTTTTCCTGTAAAATTCACCCCCCCAAAAAAGTCCAAGCAAGCAGTTCAAGGCCGTGAACAGACCAACCTCCAAAGAACTTCAAGACCCATTGAAGCAGCCTGGCGGTGGGTGTGTGTGTGTGACAAGTGGACACACATTATTCCCAGAGCTGACTGTATAACACACACTACTCTGGACCTAGGTGGTCCATGATAAAGCGAAAATAACAAATAATTTATTTATTGCATTTATACCCCATCTTTCTCCCCAACAGGGACCCCAGGTAGTTTACACAATTCTCCTCTCCTCCATTTTATCTTCACAACAACCCTGTGAAGTAGGTTAGGCTGAGTGTGTACGACTGCCCCAAGGTCATCCAGTGAGCCTTCCGTGGCAGAGTGGGGATTCAAACCTGGTTCTCACGGACTGTAGTCTGACAGTCTTATCTCCCACACCACTCTGGCTAAAACGTATTTAGTTAGTGCCACGCCAAAAAAAGAAACTTAAAAAAAATGACTTCAAATTTTAAAGCTAGACCAGTGATGGCGAACCTTTTAGAGACCGAGTGCCCAAACTGCGACCCAAAACCCACTTATTTATTGCAAAGTACCAACACGGCAATTTAACCTGAATACTGAGGTTTTACTTTAGAAAAAAACAACTCATACATTAACTTAAGATGATCCAAACAAAGTAACAAACGCAATCCCAAATGCTTTCATTTACTTAAAATTATTTGGCAGAGAATTCGACACTTTAATGGTGGTCTGGCCCTGGCTGGGGCGATGGCATGCGTGCCCACAGAGAGGGCTCTGAGTGCCACCTCTGGCACCCGTGCCACAGGTTCGCCACCACTGAGCTAGACTAATAGGGCAACCTCATGCAAATGTACTACGGTGATTTCACTGTGCTTAGGCTGGAGGATAGCCCAGATTAGACTCCTCGTCAGATCTCGAAAGCTAAGCAGGGTCAGTCCTGGTTAGTATTTGTATGGGAGACCACCAAGGAAGCCCAGGGTTGTTATGCAGAGGCAGACAGTGGCAAACCACCTCTGAACATCTGAAAACCCCACCTTGGTGTAGTGGTTAAGTGCGTGGACTCTTAATCTGGGAGAACCAGTCCACACTCCTCCATTTGCAGCTGCTGGATGACCTTGGGCAAGCCATAGTTCCATCAGAGCTGTCCTTGAAAGGGCAGTTCTTGAAAGAGCCCTCTCAGCCCCACCTACCTCACGGGGTGTCTGTTGTGGGGAGGGGAAGGAAAGGAGTTTGTTAGCTGCTCTGAGACGCTGAGTGAAGGGTGGGGTAGAAATCCCTCCTCCTCCTCTTCTTCTTCTAAGTCCACTGCACTTTGACAGCCCCCCCTCCCCAATCTAGACTTACTTTGCCCAAGGGATGGCACGGCCAAAGTGTTTCTCACAGGGCTAAATAAAGGAGAGAAACAACATTTCTCGCTGCACTGGTATAGGTAACGACGCTAAATCCTGAGAACTCAGATCTCAGAAATCGTACTGCAAGCGCTCTTGCTGATAATAATAATATACTTTCTTGTCATTGTACATAGTACAACGAAATTAAGATGCAATCATTCGGTGATCTACAATTATACTCATATACACTCACACAACCATTCACAACCATCCCATAACTCCCTTAAGGTTCACATTGCAACTTAAACCACCAATGTCACCCAAATTCCAATTCATACAGCATTTAAAGCAATAATAGCTCTTGAATAAAAACTGTTTTTTAATCTGTTTGTCCTTGTTTTAATTGTCCTATATCTTCTACCCGAAGGCAGCAGTTCAAATATCGATCAAATATTGAATTCCAAAAATCAATTCATTGAGGATGGCCAGCTGTAATGCTGTATTGGGTGACAGCCAGGAATAATTTCATAGAAAAAGAGGTGCAGGAGCTCATTAGCATAACTTATTTGCATATGCCACACCCCCTGACATCACCAGAAGTGTGTCATACAGCAACACCCACCGCTCAGGCTCCACTGGACTGTTTTGGATTGCTAGCTATTGGGGGGCTGGGGGGAACGCGCAGATCTGTCCTCGCAGAGGAGGGAGAGCTTGTACCTGAATAAAACCTGATTAAAGGTGCCACTGGACTGTTTTGGACCGGGGGGCCAGCTCTGCAACTTACCTCGCTGCTTCTTGCTCTGACTGAGGGCTGCTGGGAGCAGGGGGTAGGGCTTGTTGCATGTGCCCGCCCCCTGGGCTCTTTACTGCTGGAGCTCCGCTTCTGTGCGCTCCGGCAGGAAATGACCCCTGGTGACAGCTATATTTTGCACCAGTGTTAAACATATTATACATGTAGGACAAACATTCTGAAATGAGTTTGAGAGGGTGCTAGTTTATTTCAGCTCCAGTTTATCTGAGTTCTAGTATCGGTATCTTTGCCTCGTCGTACATATTTTTCTTCCCTTTTCAGGTTGACCTGCACAGCGCAGTTTGCTCTAGTTCAAGGAGAGCTGCTCCTTTGTTTTCCCGAAGGACCGGGGATGGATCAGATAGATAAAACAAGCTATTGTATTCAAGTTTCTCCGTTCCAAAGTGTGGTGGCAGGGGCATTAAAGTTGTGTCAACAAACAGAACCTGCTTGAACAGATCTGTCAAATAAGCCAGAAATGCAACATGCCACAACGTTCTCCCTATTTCCACCCCTTTCTTCACCCATTGTGCACAAATGTCACTGAGGATTTTTAAAAAAATGGAAACAGAAAAGAAAGGATCGTCAAATCGGTACTGCTAGATAACCAGGCTAATATCTAACGTGAAAGTCACAGCTCAAAAACATGAAAATCACAAAACAACAGAAAGCTGCACACAAGCACTACACAACAATTAGAACTATTGTTGCATTATATTCTTGCAACGAAGCAAATCAAGCCTGTGAAGAGTGTGAAAGAGGTCCGACAAAGTTCTCCGGAGCTAAAAGCTCGTTTCGAAAAGACCTCATCCGAGCGGGATCGTGTGTAACAGGAATGTGTCTTCTTACTCCTCATTCATTGTTGAATAAATTAGCAATGGTCAAGTTGCTTCACAGGAAATTCTCCTCCTTGATCGTACTGATGATCAAATGATCAACGCTTGAGCATTTCTATCCAGATTGCCCATGTGGAGTACATTATGCATCAGTACGATCGGTGAGGAGCATTTCCTATGAAGCAACTTGACCATTGCTAATTTATTCAACAATGAATGAGGAGTAAGAAGACACATTCCTGTTACACACGATCCCGCTCGGATGAGGTCTTTTCGAAACGAGCTTTTAGCTCCGGAGAACTTTGTCGGACCTCTTTCACACTCTTCACAGGCTTGATTTGCTTCGTTGCAAGAATATAATGCAACAATAGTTCTAATCGTTGTGTAGCGCTTGTGTGCAGCTTTCTGTCGTTTTGTGATTTTCATGTTTTTGAGCTGTGACTTTCACGTTTGATATTAGCCTGGCTATCGAGCAGTACCGATTTGACGATCCTTCCTTTTCTGTTTCCATTTTTTAAAAAATCCTCAGTGACATTTGTGCACAATGGGTGAAGAAAGGGGTGGAAATAGGGAGAACGTTGTGGCATGTTGCATTTCTGGCTTATTTGACAGATCTGTTCAAGCAGGTTCTGTTTGTTGACACAACTTTAATGCCCCTGCCACCACACTTTGGAACGGAGAAACTTGAATACAATAGCTTGTTTTATCTATCTGATCCATCCCCGGTCCTTCGGGAAAACAAAGGAGCAGCTCTCCTTGAACTAGAGCAAACTGCGCTGTGCAGGTCAACCTGAAAAGGGAAGAAAAATATGTACGACGAGGCAAAGATACCGATACTAGAACTCAGATAAACTGGAGCTGAAATAAACTAGCACCCTCTCAAACTCATTTCAGAATGTTTGTCCTACATGTATAATATGTTTAACACTGAGAGGATGGCGGAAGACAGGAAGGCCTGGCGGGATTTGGTCCATGGGGTCGCGAAGAGTCGGACTCGACTGTGCGACTGAACAACAAAAAATAATATCATGTGATAATTCTAGCTGTTGTGTAGCGCTTGTGTACAACTTTCTGTCGTTTCGCGATAACCAGGCTAGCCTGGTTTCGTCAGATCGTGGAAGCTAAACAGGGTCGGTCCTGGTTAGTGCTTAAATGGGGGACTACCGAGGAAGGCCAGAGTCACTTATGCAAACCACCTCTGAACGCTTCTGGCCTTGACTTCGGCATGAGTCAGCTGCGACCTGAAGGCACTTTCCTCCACCAGATAACCAGTGTGACCCTAGGAAAATTAGACCAAAGGAAAGAGGAGATGGTGCGAAGGAAGGAAGGATTTGACTGTACATGCTAAGCGCACAGTTTGTGGAACAGATGCTAAGGAACTAAGCTACGACTGGGATCGCCTGGTGCTGTGAGCCAGGACAACTGCCCGCCACTCCCTTACGATCAAGGGACAGGCTGACTCGCCAAGCGCCTTCTAGCTGGGCAGGGGTAGCTAGGGGGGTTGCCTGGTGGGGCTGGAACAGCGATCGCTTGTCTGCCGCTAGGATGGAAGACAGCAGACAGCAAGTTTTCCCTTCTTTCTGAAAGTGGAATCCGTGCTGTAGGACTAAATATACTGTGACAGAAAGCCGGGGGAGTGAGGCCTGCCTGGGGATCATATTTGTCAATGACAGGCTTATTTTTTTAAGCCAGGGACCAGAACAAGGGACTAACCCCCCCCCACACACACACACTTATATGCAAGGCATGAGGAAGTCTGCTTCAATGTATCTGAAGAAGTGTGAATCTATACATGCGAAGTCACTCAGTTCTCGCTTATCCCCAGAATAAAGCTTTGTTGGTCTTAAAGTTGCCACCGGACTCATATTCAGTTGTCACATCTGTTTGTTAAGTCTTTTGTTATCTGTATGCTAGTAAAGGTAAAGGTCTCCCTTGCTCGAAAGCCAGTCGGTGCTCATCTCCATTTCCAAGACGAGGAGCCAGCGCTGTCCAAAGACTTCTCCATGGTCACGTGGCCGGCGTGACTAGATGCCAAGGCACACAGAACACTGTTACCTTCCCACCGAAGCGGTACCTATTGATCTACTTGCAATGTCTTGCTTTCGAACTGCGAGGTTGGCAGGAGCTGGGGCCAGAGTCGGGTCTCGAACTGCCAAACTACCGACCTTCCGGTCCGCGGCTCAGCGTCTTAACCTCTGAGCCACCGTGGCCCCTTATCTGCATGCTAATTTGCTGCTATTCACAGGTCTTACCAATTACTTTAATCCAATCTTAGCTATACTTATTGCTCAGTTACATCTTGGACTCTTTTAACTTGCCCTTCCCGGCAACTAACCACCCTCCCCTCCCTCTACTTATACGCAAGGCTTGAGGAAGTATGGTTCAATGTCTCTGAAGAGGTGTGCGTGCATACAAAAGCTCATCCCCAGAATTAAACTTTGTTGGTCTTGAAGGCGCCAGTGGACTCAAACTTTGTTCTCCAGTTTATAAACAGTAGAAGAAGAAGAAAGAAGAAAGAAGAAGAAAGAAGAAGAAAGAAGAAGAAAGAAGAAAGAAGAAGAAAGAAGAAGAAAGAAGAAGAAAGAAGAAGAGGAGGAGAGGAGGAGGAGATTGGATTTATACCCCGCCCTTCCCTTGGAGTCTCAGAGCGGCTTACAAACTCCTTTCCCTTCCCCTCCCCACAGCAGACACCTTGTGAGGTGGGTGGGGCTGAGAGAACTCTGACAGAAACGGCTCTTTTTTAAGGACAGTTGTGCCAGAGCTTGTGACTGACCCAAGGTCACATCAGCAGCTGCAAGTGGAGGAGTGGGGAATCAAACCCGGTTCTCCCAGATTAGAGTCCGCACACTTAACCACTACACCAAACTGGCTCTCTCTCAGAAGAGAAACCCAGAGAGGGAATGATGAAAGCCATTCGGCGTTATGCTGGCTCGGGGGTTGCCAAACTTGCTGAGCCTGCGGGGTCTTTCTGTCAAATCATAGTGGACACAGCCACCAAACGGCTGTCGGGGAGTGGGGTCATGCCTAACTCTGACAGTAAAACTCTTCAGCATTTCAGGTGGCAGAAGCCCTGTTTAACAGGATGCCTTTTAAAATACGTTCCAGCAGAAACACAGAGAATTTATTTATTTTATTTTATTTATTTATTTGGATTTCTCTCCCACCCTCCATTTAACGGGCTCAGGGCGGATTGCAACCAATGCTCCCTCTAAGCCGTGGAGTCTTGTGAGCAAAAATTCCGCATTGTGAGCTCCTGGCATTAAAGTTGTGAAGAGCAATTTGGCCACTGCATCAATTAGTTTGCTCTGGAGCCTTCCTTCCTGAGCCAAGACAAAAAATGTGTGAGCCAGAGGCTAAAAGCCTGTGAGCTAGCTCACACTAACTCAGCTTAGAGGGAACACTGGTGGCAACAGTCTAAAATATGATACAAAATAAATAACGTATGTGCCATACAACGCTAATAACAACCAGATACCTCAGTGGTTGATGGAATTAAGATTTAGAGTTTTTTAAAAAATCTTTATGATCTCAGGACCCAGGCTACAGATGGGAGCCGACCCAAGGAATGGGACACCCGCTGCCTCAACCAAAAGCCCGGCGGAAGAGCTCCGTCCTGCAGGCCCTGGGGAATTGTAATTAATCCCGCAGGGCCCTGATCTCAAAAGGCAACTCATTCCACCAGGCAGGGCCACAGGGCCGAGAAAGCCCTGGCCTTGGTCGGGGCACGTCAGACGCCGCTGGGGCCGGGGACCACCAAAAGATGTAGGTTGGTGGACCTCAGTGCTCTACGGGGCTCATATGGGGAGAGGTGGTCTCGAAGGTATGCTGGCCCCTGGCCGCATAGGGCTTTAAAGGTTAAGTACCAGCACCTTGGAGCTGCGGTGGCTCAAGTGATTAAGATGCTGAACTGCAGGCTGTGGAAGGTCGGTAGTTCGGCAGTTCGAGGCCCGAGTGCCGCGTGATGGAGTGAGCTCCCATCTCTAGTTCCAGCTCCTGCCAACCTAGCAGTCCGAAAGCAAGAAATTGCAAGTAGATAAATAGGTACCGCTTCGGTGGGAAGGGAACAGCGTTCCGTGCGCCTCAGTGTTTAGCCATGCCGCCCACATGACCACGGAAACATCTTCGGACAGCGCTGGATCTTCGGCTTTGAAACGGAGATGAGCACCGCAACCCTAGAGTTGGATTCGACTGGCTTTCGAGCAAGGGAACCTTTACCTTTACTTACCAGCACCTTGAAACGGATCCGGAATTCGATAGGCAGCCAGTGCAGGTCACGCAGCACTGGGCAGATGTGTGCCCGCACAGGCGTCGCCATCAAGGAGCCAGTTTGGTGTAGTGGTTAAGTGCGCGGACTCTAATCTGGGAGAACCAGGTTTGATTCGCCACTCCTCCACTTGCACCTGGCTGGGTGACCTTGGGCAAGCCGTAGTTCTGGCACAGCTGTTCTTGAAAAAGAGCCGTTTCTGTCAAGAGCTCTCTCAGCCCCACCTACCTCACAGGGTGTCTGTTGTGGGGAGGGGAAGGGAAAGGAGTTTGTAAGCTGCTCTGAGACACCCTTGGGTAGTGAAGGGCGGGGTATAAATCCAATCTCTTCTCTTCTTCTTCTTCTCTTCTCATCAACACCCGTGCTGTGATCCGTGTGCTGTGGTGGAAGCCGCTGCTAAACAGTTTTTTAAAATCTGCATGGCCAATCAGAGCTCCAATTGCTGGTCAACAGCTCTGCTGGGCAGAAGCCCCATTTGGCCCCACCCACTTTCTAAAAGACGATACCACCCTAATGATAGAAAGTGAAGAGGACCTAAAGAGCCTCTTGCTAAGGATGAAAGGGGAGAGCAGAAATGTTGGCTTGAAACTCAACATCAAAAAAACGAAGATCATGGCGTCCGGCGGCCCCATCACTCCTTGCCAAACAGAAGGGGGAAGTTGTGGAAAGTGACAGACTTCACGTTCCTGGGATCCAAGATCACTGCAGACGGTGACTGCAGCCGCAAAGTTAAAAGACGCCTGCTCCTTGGGAGAAAAGTGATGGCAAACCTAGAAAGCATAACAAAAAGTAGACACATCACCCTGCCAACAAAAGTTCGTATGGTCAAAGCAATGGTATTCCCAGTAGTCATGTATGGCTGCGAGAGTTGGACTATAAGGAAGGCTGAGCGCCGAAGAATAGGTGCTTTCAAATTATGGTGCTGGAGAAGACCCTTGAGAGTCCCTTGGACTGCAAGGAGATCAAATCAGTCAATCCTAAAAGAAATCAACCCTGACTGTTCCCTGGAAAGCCAGATACTGAAGCTGAAGCTCAAGTACTTTGGCCACCAAACGAGAAGGGAGCCCTCACTGGAGAAGACCCTGATGCTGGGAAAGATTGAAGGTCAAAGACGGGGACGGCAAAGGATGAGATGGTTAGACAGTGTTATCGAGGCAAAGAACATGAAATTGAGCAAACTCCAGAGGACGGCGGAAGACCGGAAGGCCTGGCGTGATGTGGTCCAGGGGGTCGCGAAGAGTCGGACTCGACTGTGCGACTGAACAACAACAACAACCTTTCTAAAAACATTTGGCAGATGCCAAAAAAGGTGCTGACAGGCCCCATGTTGGGGAGATGCTTTTCATCTCTTACTCTTAACTTAGGACAAGACCCTTCACTGACCATTAAAAACTCTACCACAAACTCTACAGGAAACGTTTTCTTAGCATCCACTCGTTTTTTTAATGCTTAACACAGTATGAGCTTCACTGAACTATTTTGGTCATTCCTATTCACAACAAAGCAAAGAGAGTAAGAACTCGACGGCATTTTCAATTTTGCGGAGTAGGTGATGACCATGTGTTTCAGGAAGAAACTTACTCTTGCTTCTACAGATTAGACAGCGCAAACCTCATTTTGGCAGATGACCTTAGTTTATCTGAAAAGTTATTTGTTGTTTCACGGGAACCCTTTTCAAGAAGCGTACTGAGAGCGTGCTGAGGTCAACACGTCTGCAAATCGGTGCCTTGAAAGTCATTCGAGGGATATCCCAAAACAACATTTTGGTAACACGGCTTGTACAAGACACCAACAATCAGGGGTCAATTCCTGCAGGAGCGCACAGGAGCAGAGCTCCGGCAGTAAAGAGCCCAGGGGGCGGGCACATGCAACAAGCCCCACCCCCTGCTCCCAGCAGCCCTCAGTCAGACCAAGAAGCAGCCAGTTAAGTTGCATAGCTCCCCCCTGGGCCCCCCCGGTCCAAAACCGTCCAGTGGCACCTTTCAGACCAAGTTTTATTCAGGTACAAGCTCTCCCTCCTCTGCAAGGACAGATCTGTACATTCCTCCCCACCCCCCAATAGCTAGCAATCCAAAACAGTCCAGTGGAGCCTGAGTGGTGGGGGTTGCCTTCTGACACACTTCCGGTGATGTCAGGGGGTGTGGCATATGCAAATGAGTTATGCTAATGAGCTCCTGCACCTCTTTTTCTACGAAATGACCCCTGCCAACAATATTGGCAACTTCTTCAGCACAGCATGAGCCAACAGCACAAGCAGAACATCTTTTCCCCCCCTGGCGCGGTGGGCGGCGATGTCACTCACAAAGCATCTATTGATGGCACCGGAAGGCCAGCATGATGAAGTTATCAATAATGTAGCACAGACAGCTAAATTCCTTGCAAGGGGGAAATAAAGAGGCCTTTGCCTAAAAAGGCTGCCATGCAGGGGTAGGGTGAGGAACACAACAGCAAGAAGTTTCCCCCTTCCTGCCACTGTTCCTCACGTCACTGGACCCCCAACCTTCAGAAGTGGGAGTGAGAGGCTACAACAGGACAGCTCAAAAGCCCAAAAGCGCTCCGGACGGCCCTTGGATACGGCCGTTATTCAGTTCTGCTTCAACTGACAATCCGATTCTCGGTGCGTCCGAACAAAAATCATCTTACGTCTCTGACAGCTGACTTCCCAGCGCAACCTCCCAAGTCTTAAGCCAGGTTTGCTTACTTGTAGATAATCAATAGACATGAAAATGTTATTTTGGTGACTGTCTAGAGATTGTATGTTATTTTGTATATGTAGTTGTTAAAAAAATAAAGTTATTTTGTTAAAAAAAAAAAAAGAACTGTCTGGAGGAATAAGAGGGGAGGGTCTGTGGCTCAGTGCTAGAGCATCTGCCTGGCATGCAGAAGGTCCCCGGTTCAATCCCCGGCATCTCCAGTTGAAAGGACGAGATAGTAGGTGATGTGAAAGACCTCTGCCTGAGACCCTGGAGAGCCATGAACTGGGGCTGTAGCTCAGTGGCACAGCTTCTGCTTGGCATGCAGAAGGTCCCCGGTTCAATCCCCGGCATCTCCAGTTGAAAGGACGAGATAGTAGGTGATGTGAAAGACCTCTGCCTGAGACCCTGGAGAGCCATGAACTGGGGCTGTAGCTCAGTGGCACAGCTTCTGCTTGGCATGCAGAAGGTCCCCGGTTCAATCCCCGGCATCTCCAGTTGAAAGGACGAGATAGTAGGTGATGTGAAAGACCTCTGCCTGAGACCCTGGAGAGCCATGAACTGGGGCTGTAGCTCAGTGGCAGGGCTTCTGCTTGGCATGCAGAAGGTCCCCGGTTCAATCCCTGGTATCTCCAGTTGAAAGGACAAGGCAGTAGGTGGTGTGAAAGATCTCGGTCTGAGACCCTGGAGAGCCACTCCCAGTCTGAATAGACAATACTGACTTTGATGGACCAGCGGTCTCGTCCAAAACACTTTCCTAAGCATTACATTCACGCCCTTCGTGCTGCAACCCAAACAGTCTGCACAAATTACCTCCAAGACTCAAAAGGTATTGATACTTTACACGCCAAACCACCTACCCAGATTCAAGTAGGTAGCTGTGTTGGCCTGAACCAGCAGAACAAAGTTTGAAACCAGTGGCGCCTTTGAGGCCGACAAAGTTTTATTTGAGCTATAAGCTTTTGTGTGCATGCACTCTTCTTCAGACACAGTCCTAACCAGAGTCTCTCAATATCCAATATCCTAACCCAACGCTTCCCTATCAGTGTATTAAAATTCAGATTTACAACTGAGACACACACACACACAGAGAAACACTTCATACCGCACTTAGCTTAGCCAGAGTAAACATACATCATCTATCATATATCGCCGGATTGTATCGCAACAGGCCGCTTTATCAGAAACACTATAGTCCCTATATACAGTCAGTGCTCGAATAAAGGCTGCCATCTTCCATTCACCGAGGGATACCTGAACTCCTGCTATTAGGTTTCGTGCGAGCCACCTGATGCAGCCGACTAACGTTCCAGTTTAGAGGATCAGCATTCAGCACCATACTGAATGCTGGCCTCGCGCATTCTGTGCAGGCTGTACAATGCAGCTGCTACGGAACAGGCAGAGTTGCCAACCACCTGGAGAAAAAAGCCCTGCCCCTTTAACAGAGGCTTAAATATGTGAACATGGGCAGGTGAGGCTTTTCGCGGCAGGGAGATAAAGACCATCACCTGGTAAATAACATCCCATTGAGCCTCCATCAAGGGAGCTGGACATGTTTTCTCCAGGTGGCTGATAACCACTGCTCCTTCTAAGTTGAGTTAGTGTAAGCCAGCTCACAGTTCTTTAGCCTCTGGCTCACGCATTTTTATCGCAGCTTGGGGAGGAGGGCTCCAGAGCAACCTAATTTATGCAGTAGCCAAATGGCTTGCTCACAACTCTAATGCCAGTGGCTTACAAAGCCGAATTTTTACTCACAAGATTCCCAGCTTAGAGGAAGCATTGCTGATAACCCCAAGACAAGGAGAAATCCAGCAAACGGTTGCACCACGCTTTTTCATGTGCGAGGGAGACAGACGCGGCTGATGTTTAATCAACTATTCATCGGGATCCTAGTGTTTAATCAAGCCCACCGATGCAAGCAGCACTCAAGCAGTACTCCCCAAACTGATCCTAATGCAAATCTTCTAGCAGTATACCTCTATCAACTCACAGCTCCAAATTTGCGTAGAGCCATCTCCTTGGCTAGATTTAATGTTCTTCCTTCAGCTATCTTATCTGGCAGATCCCAAGGGGATTCCCTATCCTAGCAGGTGCTGTCCTTGTATGAAAGACTGTGTTGAAACTGTCGCCCATGTCCTCCTCCAGTGCCCGCTCTATCTGGCGTCCCATCGGGATTTCCTATATCCCAGATTAGGCCAATTTTTAGAGACCCCTGATGATTTTAAACTCCTTTTCTTGCTCAATAATCCAGATACAGAAATAACTGAAATAGTAGCAAAGTTTCTCTGCAGTGCCATTGTCCTACAGCCTAATAAGTGATATTATGAATTAGGTTTTATGATGATGTTACTCTGTGATGTTACTCTGCAATTTTAATTTTACTCTGCATGACTTTGTATTTAGATTACTGCCAACAAAAGTCCGCATGGTCAAAGCAATGGTATTCCCAGTAGTCATGTATGGCTGCGAGAGTTGGACTATAAGGAAGGCCGAGCGCCGAAGAATAGATTCTTTTGAAGTATGGTGCTGGAGAAGACTCTTGAGAGTCCCTTGGACTGCAAGAAGATCAAATCAGTCAATCCTAAAAGAAATCAACCCTGACTGTTCCCTGGAAGGCCAGATAATGAAACTGAGGCTCAAATACTCTGGCCACCAAACGAGAAGGGAGCACTCACTGGAGAAGACCCTGATGCTGGGAAAGATTGAAGGTCAAAGAAGACGGGACGGCAAAGGATGAGATGGTTAGACAGTGTCATAGATGCAACGAACATGAAGTTCAGCAAACTTCAGAGGACAGTGGAAGACCAGAAGGCCTGGCGTGATCTGGTCCATGAGGTCGCGAAGAGTCGGAATCGACTGTGCGACTGAACAACAAAAATCTTTATTTATATGCCAATAAAAGGCTTTGGATTGGATTGGACTCCCCAAACTGAGAAACATGGGCGGGGGGTCGGGTCCACATATCTTTTGTCAGGACAGAAGGGGAGCTGATAAGAGACAGAGCCCTCCAAGGTTTCTAGAAAGGGAGCAGAGACTCTCTGTCTGAAGGAAAGGGGGTGGAATTGGCTTCCCCCTCTTGCGAACGGTGGGCACTCACACAGCCACCATCACCCCGAGTCCCCTTGCTTCTGGATCACATGGAGCGGCGTTCTACTGAATCGGACCTTTGGTCCAACAGAGTCAGAACCAGTGTTCCCTCTAAGCTGAGTGAGTGTGAGTGAGCTCACAGTTCTTTAGCCTCTGACGTGTGCATTTTTGTCTTCACTCAGGAAGGATGGCTCCAGAGCAAACCGATTTTTGCAGCAGCCAAATGGCTCACTCACAGCTTTAATGCCAGTAGCTCACAAAGTAGGATTTTTCCTCACAAGACTCCACAGCTTAGAGGGAGCGTTGGTCAGAACGGTCTACTCTGACAGAGGCTCTCCAGGGTGTCAGGCAGAGGTCTTTCACATCGGCTACGACCTGATCTTTTCGACTAGAGATGCTGGGGATTGAACCTGGGACCTTCTGCACGCCAAGCAGATGCTCTTCCACTGAGCTACAGCCCCTCCTCACCAGCTCAGGGAACTAGCTGGAAAATCCAAGGGTCACCAATTGGCTGGGTGGAGCCAAAATGTACAATATCAATACAGTCATCACAGGCACTAAGTTCAGATACAAAAAATGAGCTGGCTTTCATTATTTTCCAGCGCAACAGATTTCACCACAGAGATACACTCCCCCATATCTATGGACTATCAGAACAGCTTTCAGCTGAGCATCAGGTGGTTTGTGGGGCTGGCCCTTTTCTCTGTTTCTGTGAGCTACTCAAAAGCGCTCCCAGACCTCTCCCCACTCCTCTTCAGCCTGCAAGTTAATAGCCAGTCTGGAAGCTTCTTGCTATCTCTGGCACAAAGTCCCTTCCAATCGAGTGAGACGGATTAACGCTTGAGGTCGGGGCCCTTTGAGCAGTGGCCCCACGGAATCAGCTACTCTCCGAGACTTGACCTTTTAGGCTACGTACAGACATTACAAATATTTTACTTAACCTTGCTTCAACAGAGACCTGACATGGTCTTTCCAGTCTTGTTTTGCTGACCCCACAGAACGGGGGGCCTCCCTGAGACAGCGTGGGGCCTGCCTCACACTCCAAAAGGCGGCTAAACTGACAATTGGGCAGATGCTGGTGACGAAGGAAGGGAGGGCCTAAGGGCTCTGTGAAAAATTTAAAATCAAAATAGGGGTCCCAGGTTTGAGAACTGCGGGATTAGAAGCTAGCTACCCATACACACACAAAACCGCCTCAGGTTTAACAGAACTGAAATCCATATATGTTGGCAAAGTTTACATTCAGTCTTTCACTTCTGGAACAGCAAAAAACCCACGTGCTACGCTGGAAGAAAAGAAGAAGCATCGTGCAAAGAACTACTTAGAAACAAGTGTCTTCATTTAAAGCGTCAGCTGTGGTATGCCTTCGAGGGATCCTCGGCGTACTTGTGAAAATGAATCTTAAGAAGCAGTCCGAGTTCAAAAGTCCTCCCAGGAATACACAGCATTAAGATACAGGTGAGGCAAACTCTATTATGTAGGAACAGCTTTGTTAATGAAAACAATAACAGGCTAATAGGGAAGAGCTGCGGTGGCTCAAGTGGTTAAGACGCTGAACTGCAGGCTGTGGAAGGTCGGTAGTTCAGCAGTTCGAGACCCAAGTGTGCCGCATGACGGAGGGAGCTCCCGTCTCTAGTTCCAGCTCCTGCCAACCTAGCAGTTTGAAAGCAAGAAATTGCAAGTAGATAAATAGGGACCACTTCAGTGGGAAGGTAACAGCGTTCCGTGCGCCTTGGTGTTTAGTCATGCCGGCCACATGGCCACGGAAATGTCTTCGGACAGCGCTGGCTCTTCAGCTTTGAAATGGAGATGAGCACCGCAACCCTAGAGTTGGATTCGACTGGCTTTTGAGCAAGGGAACCTTTACCTTTACTAGGGAACTGGGTGACTTGAAAAATCATGCATGTGCAGGACCCTAAATGATGTCAACTTCACAATCCAGCACCAACGGCTCTGAAGTCTCCTTGTGCATGTGTGCGCGTGCACATATAAAGTGCCATCAAGTCACAGCCCCAGAGGGTTTTCAAGGCAACAGTCATTCAGAGGTGGCTTGCCAGTGGCCTGCCTCTGCGTCACGGCCCCGGACTTCTTTGGTGGGCCCCCCCATCCAACCCCTACTTAACTTCTGAGATCTGACCAGCCTAAGCTGTCCCAGTTAGCCCAAAGTCTGCGCGCCACCTTTTAAATATTAATGTCTTCTTTCCTGTTACTTACACAGAGACAGCTCTGCGGCTGGAATGGAAGGTACCGATTTTACTCTCCCTGGCTTGCATGCTAGAAGTATACACTTTTGTCACATTTAGTAAGGCAAATAGTCCAATGGGCTTGCTCTACAGCACAAGACTGTGGTATTTGCGACATTCTTCAGGCTCCCTTTGGTCAACAGTTACGAAGCTGAAGGACAAACAGTGCTGAGAGTAAATAAAGTAAGAGGCAAGTTCATATGCAACTTCTTGCTGCTGCAGCAACTTAGGCAGTTCCTCAGAGTAGATTTCAATGGTAGAAACCATATACCTGAAAAGAGGAGGTGGAAATTCAGGATGGGGTGGAAGGAAAAACCTAGATTTCTAAAAGGCGAAAGATTTATGCAATCTGAAGCGAAACCAGGAACCTTATTTCTGTTATAGTTTGTAGTTTTAATAAAAATGCAATAAAAAATTCCCCATCGGGGAGAAAAAAAAGAAAAACCTAGATTTCTCCCATTCTCTTTTAAATAAACAGACAACCCAACTTAAACACAAGTTTGATCGCCAGGGCTCTGTATGTGGTAGTTCTCTACTTTCTTTTAGAGAGACCAAAGAGATTAAAGGTCCATTAATAGACCCAAACAGCGTACCTTTCCAGGGAGTCTGAGAGTTTTCTTCGGTAAGATTTAAAGTGAAGATCTTTCATTCCATGAGCTGCTCTGCCCTGAAAAGAATGTTATCCTGAAAAGTAGCTCATTGTAGCTTTGTAAATTTATATTCGTCTGTTAAAAAGTTTGGGGGGGTGTCAAAAAGTGCTTTTGGGGGTGCACCTGAAGTTACACAGACTTGTCTTTCAGGAGTCAAATAAACAGCTCTTCCACTCATAAGAACATAAGAGATGCCAATGTTGGATCAGGCCAAAGGCCCATCCAGTCCAACACTCTGTATCACACAGTGGCCAGAAATACCAGTGCCATCAGGAGGTCCACCAGTGGGGCCAGGACATTAGAAGCCCTCCCCCTGTTGACCCCCCCCCCCCAAGCACCAAGAAGACAGAGCATAACTTGCCCAAGAGCCCCTATCTATCCCTTGTGGCTAATAGCCACTGATGGACCTCTGCTCCATATGCTTATTTAATTCCCTTTTGAAGCCGTCCATGCTTGTAGCCGCCACCACTTTCTGTGGCAGTGAATGCCAAGTGTTAATCACTCTTTGGGTGAAGAAGTACTTCCTTTTATCCATTCTAACTCACAACATGAAATAGGGACAACACAAAGTAAGAAGCACCAGAATTAAGACTCCCAGTCCAATGGGAGGCAGGCAGTACCTCTATCTGTGGAAACTGCCTCATTTCTGTTACAATCTGTTTCAGAACCAATTTCACAGAAGTCCGCACTTCGGCATATTCTGGTGGACTGACTGAAACAGCTACCGAGAAGGAAGTTTATTTTTCCTGCTGCCCCAAATTGAGTAACCCTGCACAGCTCTCAGTCACGCACATGGCACACTAACTCAGATGGAAGAATGTCATGAAGTCTTGTCTCCGTATCTGTACCGCATGAGGTGGGCTTCCCGTGAGCACCCTGAATCGGCTGCGGCTCTATAAGCATCCCTGGAAGACCATTTCCCAGGTACCAAAAACCAAAACAAAACCTTACAGCAACTTTGATAAAAACTGAAGTCCCCCCCCCCCAAAAAAATGTCCTGACGTGTTTAAACGTCTTCCTTTTCTGTGTCTGTTCATCCTCTTGCTAGTCAGTTCGAAGTTCAGGTTTTGTTTCTATTCCACAAAGAGTGCGCAAAACGTTTAAAAGGCCCTCGGCGATGCACCCCGCGAATGCATTCCAGGAATTCACTCGGTATTGTGACCCCGCCAGCGTGACAAACCTCTGCAGCGCATCTATAACAATATTAATTACAAACAATAGCAGATCTATAATTTAAAAGCCACCATTACTCACACACGAACCGGCCTCCTGCTAAATGAGGCCATCGGTCCATCAGGTTCAGCATCATACTCAGACTGGCAGCGCCTCCCCAGGGTCTCAGGTGGAGGTCTTTCCCATCACCTACCGCCAGATCCTTTAACTGGAGATGCCGGGGACTGAACCAGGGACCTTCTGCGTGCCAAGCAGAGGCTCTATCCACAGTCCCACTCCGCAGCTCTCCAGGGTCTCAGGCAGCAGACTTTCACATCAGTTGCCACCTGATCCTTTTAACAGGAGATGCTGGGAATTGAATCTGCCAACTTCTGCACGCCAAGTAGAGGCTCTGCCACTAAGCCACAGCCCTCCGAACCCCACCTTTCCCCCGTAAACCCGCAAACACAAACACTATATAAAAAGAGCTCATCTGAGGTCCTTTAATACTTACAGGTTACAGGAAGGTACCAGCTACCGGATTACACAGGAAAGGGAGAGAAGCAAGTCGGCAGCAACCCCAGAAGAAACCCAACCCCTCTGATTACTCAGGCGAGGCCATTCGATCCCTTCCCTGACCACACTCTCACTCTCCTCCAACCTTTTCCTCCTGTCTCCTAAACTTCTCCAAGAGGAAGTGACTCCTTCACAAAAAGAGACCAGAGAGACGTGCACACATCAGAGGAAAGGCCCTGAAGGGGCCTGATATTATCTGGCTCTTTGACCCACCCCAAACACTCAGTTCGCACCCCCACCCCTTAACAGCCCATATGGTGGAATGCAAAAGAGGCATCTGCCAGAAAGGCACCACCCTGTCAATTATTTTTAAAAACCTTGCAGACCTCCCTAAACTCACCTTTGTTTTGACACTCGGATAACTGGGAACTAAAGGGGGGGGGGGAATTATTTCATCCCAGCCCCACTCTGCACCTAATAATCTAAGACCCAGCTTACCTGCAGAAAAAAATTATTTGCTGACTGTAATCTATATTTTTACTGCTACTATTGTACGGTCATAATCATATAAATTGGTTTTAGTAATTATGTTATGACTTGTGAGGATATCTATATTGATGCTTTTATCTGTTATTTACTTGTTGCAATTTTCTGTAAGCTGCCTGAGCCTGCTCCGGCGGCGGGGGGGGGGGGGGGGGAAAAAAAAAAAAAAAAAGAAAGAAAGAAAGAAAGAAAGAAAGAAAGAAAGAAAGAAAGAAAGAAAGAAAGAAAGAAAGAACTACAGACCTGTAATATAAAAGCCACCTTTGCTCAACCCCCCCCCCAAAGAAAAACACTCAAAAACAGATGCTGTATTTTTTAAAAGTCTATAACAGGGAAGAAGAAAATTAAGAGAGCGATCCAAAGCACACCTCCTAAGAAGTAAGCCCGCTTTTGTTCAGTGGCCCTTACCCCCAGGAAAGTGCTCCTAGGACTGCAGCAGAACAGATTTAGGGTCCGGGGGCACCATGAAGACCAACAAAGGCTTATTCCAGGTATGAGTTTTCGTGTGCAAGGCACACTTCTTTCAGATAATCAGGAATACAGCCTTAAGGTCCTTCCCCTCCAAACTCTCCCGCCACACACGTCTGTATTAATGGAGCAGAGACTGGCGGGTCCTTTGGAGAGGTGGGGAGGGGGCTCCCCCTGTTTCCATGGAGACCGAGGGGCTGCCTGAGCCAGGCCATTGGGGGCCACCCCCAGGTCCCCCTTCCTTTCCTCCCCTAGGTCTCCCCCTAGTTCCCCTAACCCGGTTCCCCTTTCTCCAGGTCTCCCCCTAGTTCCCCTCCCCCTTCCTCCCCTGCCCCAGGTCTCCCCCTA
>NW_015164220.1:252544-267965 GCF_001447785.1 Gekko japonicus
CCCCTGGTCCCCCCTCCCCATTCGAGGGTGCTCGCAAGGGCCGCTGGGAATCCCCGTCTCCCCTTCTCAGCCCGAGGCTTCCCTCTTACCTCAGGGCCGTTGCTGCTGCTGCTGCTCCTGCAGGGCCGGGCATGGCCAAGCCGGGCCGGGGGGGTTCCTGCGAGAGGGGCGACTCGGGGCCTTCCGCGGCGGCGGCCGTCAGGACAACTCCATCCCGCACTTCCTTCCTTCCTCCCTCCCGCCTCCTCCTCCTCCGACAGCGCCTCCGCCCAGCCCCGCTGCCCTCCACACGGCCGCCCACTTAGCCCATTGTCTCCCGGCATGCCGCGCGGCCAGCAACGCTCGCAACGGCCGCTCGCCGGGGTGCGCGCCCCGCCCCGGCCGCTCGGACGCGTCACTTCCGGCGGCTGAGGGAGCGCACGCTTCCGGTCCCGAGTGGACCCGTGAGGGTTCCCCCTCCTGTCCTGACGCTCGTTTCAACAAACGGGAACGGCGGCGCGTCCGCGGACTCTGCCGCCGCCTCGCTCCCCATGGACACACTGAGGTCGCCGCGCCTCAGCGAGGGAAATGCGGCCGCCGCCGCTCAGCCGTGGTCCGTTTCTAACCGGATGTTCGAGCTGTTCGGGTTTTCCCCGCTCCCCTTTGACTCCGAGCGTCAAGCCCAACTGAACGCGGCCCGCCGGCCATCTTTGATCCGGGCTCTGAGTGACGCAAGGTTGCGTGACGGCCATTTTGGAAGCGGGAGAGCGAAGCTCTGGCTGGCCGGAAGGGCGGCGGGAAGCGCAATCGATGCCGAGGCAGCCATGATGGACGAGGGCAGAGCGGTCTTAAGGAGGAGAGGACGGGCCGCAAGTCCTGACGTCAGGGACCGCCTCGCCCTCGTATCTCTCCCGCTGAGGCCATCTCGGCGCAAGATCCGGCATCCGGCTTAGCCGACTTTGCATCCCAATATTGCAAAGTAGAGCAGGACACTTTGCAACCGGTGTTCCCTCTAAGCCGAGTTAGTGTGAGCTAGCTCACAGTTTTTAAGCCTCCAGCTCACACATTTTTGTCTCAGCTCAGGAAGGGATGGCTCCGGAGCAACCTGATTTATGCACTACCTAAATGGCTCACTCACAACTTTAATGTCAGTAACCCACAAAGTAGAATTCTTGCTCACAAGACCCCACAGCTTGGAGGGAACATTGCGAACCCCCAGAATTTTTAAAAAGATAGTAATAATTGTGTCGAATAGGAGTACAAAACATTTGTTTATATATTTGAAATATTTATTTGCCACCTTTTATTCCCATACGGAGCTCGAGGCAGCTTAAAAAAATTACCAAAAGCCAGTCCAATCCAACTATAGGGTTGCCGTGCTCATCTCTGTTTCAAAGCCGAAGAGCCAGCGCTGTCCGAAGACATTTCCTTGGTCATGTGGCCGGCATGACTAAACACGCAGGCACATGGAACGCTGTTACCTTCCCACCGAAGTGGTACCTATTCATCTACTTGCAATTTCTTGCTTTCGAACTGCTAGGTTGGCAGGAGCTGGAACTAGAGACGGGAGCTCACTCCATCACGCGGCACACTCGGGTCTCGAACTGCTGAACTACCGACCTTCCACAGCCTGCAGTTCAGCATCTTAACCACTTGAGCCACCGCAGCTTACTGTATTAATATAATACATTAAATTTAAGATACATTACATTAAATTTAAAATCGCCTTTAGGGCAGCTTTAATTAAACGCTGTCCTAAATTAGGGTTACCAGATGTCCTCTTTTTAGAGGGCGTGTCCTCTTTATTGTGTGTGTCCCTCCTCTTTTGGGATCTTTTTAAAAAAACTGATGCAAATGTCCTCTTTTGGGCCTGGAGGGTTAGGAATATTCCTCATTAGTAGCCATGATCACAGCTTAAATAGTAGGGGTATTTAATATGAGATTTGTCCTCCTAGTGATCACTTGTTTGAAGTAGTCAGGATATATGCACTCTTTTTAGCTTTGGTAACCCTACCTAAATAAAAAATTAGATCCAGGTGTGTAGCAGTGTTGGTCTGAAGCAGTAGAATAAAGTTGGAGTCCAGTGGCACCTTTAAGACCCACAAAGTTTAATTCTGGGTATGAACTTCTGTGTGCATGTACACTTCTTCAGATACACTGAATGTGAACAAAGTTGGAGTCCAGTGGCACCTTTAAGACCCACAAAGGTTAATTCTGTGTATAAACTTGATAGGATACCTGAGGAAATGTGCATGCACAGGAACGTTTATACCTTGAATAAAACTTTCTTGGTCTTAAAGGTGCCCACTGGACTCAAACTTTGTTCTAAATAAAATAGTTTTCAGCTTAAGGTTGCCGACTCTGGATGGTGAAGTAACGGGAAATATTGCGGGGTTGGACCCTGGGGAGGTCCAGATCACGGGAGGTGGTAGTTCCGCTCTATTCTGCTATGGTCAGGCCTTGCTTGGAGTCCTGTGTCCAGTTTTGGGCACCACGTTTTAGGAAGGATGTTGACAAGCTCGAGCGTATCCAGAAGAGAGCAACCGGGATGGTGAGAGGGTTGGAATCCAAGTCTTACGAGGAAAGGCTGAAAGAGTTGGGTATGTTTAGCCTGGGAAAGAGAAGGCTTAGAAGGGACATGATTGCCGTCTTCAAGTATTTGAAGGCCTGTCATGTAGAAGATGGAGCAGATCTCTTCTCTCTTGCTCCGGATTGCAAGACTCGATCTAATGGGTGGAAATTACCAGGAAGGGTAATCGTTACCGGATAAATATCAGGAGAAACTTCCTAACTGTAAGAGTGGTTGAGCAGTGGAACAGATGGCCTCGGGAGATGGTGGATGCTCCTTCGCTGGACATTTTCAAGCGGAGGCTGGACGACCATCTTTCAGGTATGTTGTAGGGCTGTCTTTCGGCGGTGCTCCTGCAGATTGCAGGGGGTTGGACTAGATGACCTACAAGGTCCCTTCCAACTCGAACAGTCTGTGATTCTACGAGGGACCTGTGTGTGGCATAATGCCATGGAGTCCACTGCACCTTCTGAAGCAGCCATTTTCTCCCGAAGAAGTGATCTCTCTTTCCTGGATATCAATTGCAATAGCAGGAGATTTCCAGGCCCCACCTGGAGGCTGACAACTGTACTTGAGCTGCTTCCGAAAGAGGGGGGCCAAGCACACCTCCCTGGGGAGGCTGTTCTGTAATCACGGGGCTGCCACTGAAAAGATCCCCTCTCATGTACCCACCAAACAAGCTGCTTTGATTGGTGGGACAATCAGGAGGGCCTCCCCATGTGATTTAACGTTGATACAGCCACCCAATGAGAAGGGAGCACTCACTGGAGAAGACCCTGATGCTGGGAAAGATTGAAGGTCAAAGAAGACGGCAAAGGATTTCTACTGTATATAAAATTTTGTTAAAATGATATACGGAAGATGAGACGGTGAAAGAGCAAATGCTTAAATGGGCAGTAAATGTTAATACTGAGATCTCTATGGACTTGGGAATATCTGTGGAAAAATTCGATTAAGATCTCGTCATGTACCAATGTGAAAGAGAACTGTTATAAAATGATGTACAGGTGGTATATGACACCCAAGAAAATAGCCAACATGAACCAAAACTTTTCTAACAAATGTTGGAAATGTAGAAAACATGAAGGTTCATTTTATCATATGTGGTGGACATGTGAAAAAGCTGCCTGGTCAGCCGCTCTGAGACTCCTTTGGGTAGTGAAGGGCGGGGTATAAATCCAATCTCTTCTTCTTTTGCCTCACAGGGTGTCTGTTGTGGGGAGGGGGAGGGAAAGGAGTTTGTAAGCTGCTCTGAGACTCCTTTGGGTAGTGAAGGGCGGGGTATAAATCCAATCTCTTCTTCTTCTCTTCTTGTTATCCCAGGAACTACCCAGAGCCTGGCACCCCTTCCTGAAACTATCCAAACGCCAAGCCCAATCTCAAGATGGTGTTCGTTTGGATTTTTAAAAACACACTACTAGCTCTTGTGAGACGTTCGCCGTTTGTTTTCTGAAGTTTTGGGGTTTAAAAAGGGGGGGAACTATGTTCAAAGCACAACCAACCCCCACCCCCCCGAGACTCAAACCGTGTCGCTTTTGATGTCAGCTCTCAAGTATATCAATATTGATGAGGTCAGCGCCGCCCGAGAAATCTTCTTCCTCTCACAAATTAACGTTGCATATAAGTGTACTTATTACCCCGACGCAAAGGCACCGGGGAATGTCGTGTCCCTTGACTGACAACGATGGGATGAAAAGTGCTACATATTTCGATCAAAAGAAGGCCGCAAAACCTCACGGCGGCCCATACCCCAAGCCCTCGGAGACTCACATGTGAGTGCTCCATTTGCCGACATATTGATTTTTGAGATCTCTTGATATCTCGTGATGAGTTCTGACAGGCCTCTTGGAACCAAAGATGAGAATTCCCTCACAGGAATGGGTTCAGAATCCTTCTTGCTGAGTGAAAAGCAAACGCTTGTGTGCCCAACTGATGGCTGGTGGGAGCAGGGGACGGGGCTTATGTGCCCACCCCCTTGGCTCCTGACTGGCGGAGCGGTGCTCCAGTGAGCTCCGGCAGGAACTGAGGCCTGGATTCTACTAAGATTGTGACAAAGAAGATTGGATTTATACACTGTCCATGCTGTCGGAGTCTGAGAGCGGCTTACAATCTCCTTCTCTTCCTCTCCCCACAACAGAGGTAGGTGGGGCTCAAAGAGCTCTGAGAGAACAGCTCTGAGACTGACCCAAGGTCACCCAGCAGCTGCATGTGGTTCTCCCTGATTAGAGTCCGCTGCTTTTAACCACTATACCAAACTGACTCTCTTAACCACTACACCAAACTGGCTCTCAAAATCCATCAACTAATACACATTTTATGCTGAAACACATTTTCTCAAATGTTTGGGACACCACATTCTGTGTTATTACTGGGAGGGAGGGAAAATCAGAAAAGTGAATTCTAGTCTCGCTTTAAAAATAGCATGGCCAGAGCCAGCGTTGATGAATAAACGTTTAATTTAGACATTTGCTTAAATCATTTGGTATACTCGCATCGATGGTCCTGAGCTGTGTCTGTATTATTCAGATGCAGTAGTTGTTTAGCAGATACCGAAAAATCCATCACTTAGCAGCATCTTCAAGCACAACCACAGAGGATGCCCCAGAATGTGGGATCTCACTGCACACAAAAAACCAAAGCACTTTATAATGATACGGGAAAAACAGACACACAGTTTTGTCATTAGAAGTACAAATACAAATTAAGCTTCAAGCAATAACGCCGGGAAAACAAGGAGATGCCGAACAAAATCAACTGAGCCCTGCTGCCTGGGTGTCAGAAGGGAAGGCACCCCCCGCCATACAACAATGTGGCCCAAGATAGGTAACGTAAAAATAATGTAAACCACTCAGAGACCCTTCGGGGTCAGAGCGGTATAGAAGTCGAAAGATAAATAAAATAAATAATAAGATGATGGGTGAGGTGTACTTTACATGAACAGAAATGCCATTATTACTAGGGATGCTCAAACACCCAATGGTTCAGTTATGTTCTGTTCACCAGACATGAACAGGGAGCCAGTTTTTTGACAGAATGTTTGTTGAGCCATTCATGGCTGTTCGTCAGATCCCTTTACCCAGGGCTGGCCCGAGGGGTTTCTGCGCCCTAGGCGAGGCTGCAGATGCCAACCTCCCGGTGGGGCCTGGAAACCTCCCAGATGGCCGCCCCACTGGGAACCCAGTGGCAGGGGGGCGGGGTTCTCGGTGGACGGCGGTGGCGGCTGCTCCAGAGGCAGGTAAGGAGCGCTGCAGAGGCGGTAAATGGCTGCACGGTCCCGAGGCACGCCGAGGTGGAGGGCTGGCTGGCGGGGAGCGCCCTTGCGCTCAGGCACCGGCAGAGTTTTAGAAAGCGCATGGGGGGGGAGGGGGAGGAGAGGATTGTGTGTATGGAGGAGGGGAAGGGAGGCTGGGAGAAGGTAGGTGGGTGAGGAGCCGGGCTGGGGCTCGCACGTGCCAGCCAGCAGCAGGGCATGCTTACCTTTAGTCCTTGGCTCCCCCGGCAGGCAGCGGCAAGCACGGCCCCGGCGCGGGATCCCCTATCTAGGCACCCGGGGAGGGGGGGAGGGGAACTTTGGCGCCCCCATTCAGGGCCTGATGCTCTAAGCCAGTGGTGGTGAACCTATGGCACGGGTGCCAGAGGTGGCACTCAGAGCCCTCTCTGTGGGCACGCGTGCCATCGCCCCAGCCAGGCCCAGACCATAATTAAAGTGTCGAATTCTCTGCCAAATAATTTTAAGTAAATTAAAGCATTTGGGGTTGCTTTCCTTACTTTGTTTGGATCATCTTAAGTTAATGTAGAAATAAAGTTTCTAAAGTAAAGCCTCAGTATTCAGGTTAAATTGCCGTGTTGGCACTTTGCGATAAATAAGTGGGTTTTGGGTCACAGTTTGGGCACTCGGTCTCTAAAAGGTTCGCCATCACTGCTCTAGGCCAATGCCTAGTTGGACTAGCAGGTGAGCCGGCCCTGCCTTTACCGTATTCCTAGCAACGCAATACAGGATGCTGGATGACTTTGGTCAGGCCTTTTTCAGATGTAGGCATGCACTTAAGAAACCCTAGGAATCTAGTTCACTTTCTTAGATCACTTAATTTCTGGCAAGAGGTGCATGAGTGTAAAGTGCTTTCAAGTCATAGATGACTTATGGTGACCCTGAAAGATTTTCAAGGCAAGAGATGTACAGAAGTGGTTTGTCATTGCCTTCCTCTGCCTTTGGACTTCCTTGTAGGTCTCCCATCCAAGTACTAACCAGGGCCGACCCTGCTTAGCTTCCGAGAACTGATGAGATCAGGCTAGCCCGGGCCATCTAAGTGAGGGCTGATGTGGGTTAGTTGGCTTCTGATCTACGAAAGGCCATATTATTGTGTTGCTCCTTTGTCGCTTGCCCATCTCCAAGAGTCTTCTATTTTGGGCCTCTGAAATTCCCTTTCAGCACCTTTCAGACTCACAAAGTTTAATTCTGGGTATAAGCTTTCGTGTGCATGTTTGGTGTTTCGCACGTGCACATTTTCACACAACCTGATTGAAGAAGAAGAAGAGATTGGATTTATACCTTGCTCTTCACTACCCGAAGGAGTCTCAGAGCTGTTTACAATCTCCTTTCCCTTCCCCTCCCCACAACAGGCACCCTGGAACAGGAAAGTGCATCAGCGATCACGTCCAAAGTGAATTAAGTTAGGGATTTATCTAATGGGTGGAAATTACAAGGGAGTCGTTACCAGCTAAATATCAGGAGAAACGTCTGAACTGTAAGAGTGGTTGAGCAGTAGAACAGACTGCCTAGGGAGGTGGTGGATCCTCCTTCGCTGGACGTTTTCAAGCGGAGGCTGGACGACCATCTTTCGGGTATGTTGTAGGGCTATCTTTCGGCTGTGCTCCTGCAGAGTGCAGGGGGTTGGACTAGATGACCTGCAAGGTCCCTTAGAATTGGAACATTCTACGATTCTATGATTAAACAGAAAAAGAACTGTACACAAAATTATTGCTTTGAAACACCTTTCTAGCTCTTCCCGGTAAACAATGTAATTAACATAATAGGAGTGTTTTGGATGTTAGATGCTTAGCTGTGGATGCAGTATCGTTAATAATCTCCCATTATGCTGCAGGTGTTCTATAATGTCTGTTCTTTGGGCTTTTGAAGCTGGTATTACCCAACTGGTTTATGAAAGCTGCGGGGAGATTCCCTTTAATGTTGTTGGCTACAGCCTTACAAGATGGAGGGGTTTTTTTTCCTCCCAAAGGCTCATGTTTAAATGCAGTGAAGTGAACCGAAACGGATTTATCCAGCATGTGTACTAGGAACATTACTTCCCAAATTCAAGCGTCCACAACGTTTCAGGATTTTGATTTGACTTTTGGAGTTTTGAGCATCTTCCGTTACGGGCATGCCGTTTGACCTTGAGGGATAATTAGCATTAAAACTTAATTCCTGTTGATGAATGTTCAGGCAATCGTGTTACGGATAAGCTTTCCCCAATCCTATCTGTTTACGTCTGGTGCTTTCTCAAAGTCCCCAACTCCAGCAGCGTCCATAATTGGGAACGTTGAGCATGAGCCTTATTTATAGGTTGATTCTTATCGTGTTGAACAATGGCCAGGCTAGGAGAAGAAGGGGGGGGCGAGCGGGGGACACGCAGCAAAACGTGGCAGATTGTATTGTGGTTTATTTCCAAGCTGTTTCTCACCTGCCTCCGGTGCCGTCGCTTCAGCCGCCCTCCCCAAATCTCATCTTGGCTGTGGAGCAGCAAGACTGATGTGTAGGAAAAATCAGTACCGGGAAGGTAGCCAGCAAAATAAGAAACCCTGACACATCTGGCTACACTGCCCTAGCTTTCTCTAGGCACTTGGTCTCAAAGTGACTGACCCCCTCTTGGATAAGGGATCCCTTCAGGCCCGTAACCAGGCTTTCTTAATTTGGGGGGGGGCTTTAAATAAGTCGGGAGCACCCCACACGGAAACCCCCACAAATAAAAAATTGGAAGTTGGGGGGGGCTGGACTGGATGGGAAGTCAGGGGACCTTGGTAGGAAGTCGCGGAGCCGGGCTCCGAGATGCCCCACTGTAGCCCTTCTTCTGCAGCAGCTTCACACCAGCATAGGGTTGCCAAGTCCTACCTTTCAATTAGTGGGGGGGGGGGCTCCTGGACGTCCCCGGGAGACTCCTGGCGCGTGCGCCGCAATCACATCACCCAGAAGTGACACAATCGCGTCGCGCACGTTGGGGGCGGGGCCACAATCATTCGAGGGGGGGACAGAGCTTTCCCTCAGATGATAGAGTGTCCCCCCGCAACGTGCCCGTTGAAATTACGTCACCTCCGGGTGACGTAGGGCTGCCAAGTGGGGGCGGGTGGCGGGTAAACCCCCACTTCGGAGGCCTGATTCCTGCTACGTGGCCCCGATCATCGGAGGGAAAACTCTATGGTTTTCCCTCCGACGATCGGGGCCACGCCTTCAACGTGATCGACGTCACACGTCACTTCTGGTGACGTGCTGGTAGTGTGCGCGCGTGCACAAAGCGCGCACACACACATCGACGGACGGCTCCCAGAGCCCGGCGAGGCTCCCCCGCCAGTAAGAAAAATTCACTTGGCAACCCTAGGGTGACGTGTTCACGCCGGGCATGTCATCATGCGTTTTGAGGGTGGGGCGGCCCAATCCCCGCCGGTGGGGAACGGGCCTCTCGGGCGGGGATTTCCCTGCCCCCCGGGGGGACTTGGCAACCCTACACCAGCACTGCTCCCTGGGAGTGAGCACCCTCCCACTTTGGGCCAGGCCTTTTATTCCTTCTTCCCAGGTACCACCCCCTGTCCTTCTGGTGGTGTAGGTTTTCCCTCCAAATCCTCTGTTAGCCAATCACAGGGCCCAAAGGGTGACCTGGGAAACACAGGCCCTGTAGTCACTCTAATACAGGCTTCCCTGGAGCCAACAGGCCTCCCTAGAGCCTGTAGGCCAGGGGTGGCCGAACTTGCTCAGCGTAAGAGCCACATAGGATAAAAGTCAGATGTCGGAGATCCGCAAGACATGAACAAATATCACACACACATTTTTAAGATATGCAAATTTGCTTTTTATGAACATTAAACAAGACTGCCAAAAACAAAAACAAAAAACAGGTATTTATAATGATATTTATCTGTCCAGTTATTTGTTTGCTAATGATATTTGTCTAAGAGAAAGAGAAAAAGATGTAATGGTGGGAAAAATGAAAGAGGTGGTGAAATGTATCAGACTCGGGCAGCTCCTAAACAAGTGAAGTCAGCTTTATTGAACCAGAACAAATCAACACGAAAAACCATAGGAGCCCGAGCTCTTTTTAAACATCCCGGGCTGGGAAGGCCACGCCCAGAGGAACGGTAAGAACCAATCATATTTACAAGATAAAGACCAATCGTTGTTGTTCCCTCCAGTCACAATCCTTAGCTCTGATTGGCCCTCTGTCAGAAGCAGCCAATCAGAACGTGCACTGTAGGATACCAGTCTTTCATAGCAATGTCTGAAGCTAGGTATGCAGTAGAAATCGTAATACATAACAGGTGGAAAGAAAGAGAGCGAGAAAAAACAAAGAAAGCAAATAGAGGGGTGGGAGGGAGGGGGAGGGAAGTATGCCTCCCCTTTGCTTCCCCAGCTGCCCTGCTGGGAGCGGCACAGTATGTGTGAAAGAACTGCATGTGGCTCCCGAGCCACAGTTTGGTCACCCCTGCTGTAGACTGCACTACTATAGGCCCAGGATCATGACAGAGGGGAAGAGCAGTTTGGGCTGAACAAAAGGTATCGATGCAGACACCCTGCTTGCCTTAACATACTGAATGGAGAATAGGAAATGTATGCAGATTTATTCACACAGCTGCCTTCTAAATGAATATGGCTGGAATAAAAGAACAATCGTTTCATCATCCCCCAGGAGTTGCAAAAGTGGGGTTTAACTGCATTAAAGGAGGTCCGTGAAAGATCGTTCATGGAAGGCGAATCTTGTTTAGAGGGGACAAATGTGAAGCGTAAGGCTTAAAGAATCAAGGGATTAATAATGGTTTATTAAGATGACTAACAGTTTGGTTAATGTTTGCAACGGGTGACGATGTCACCCATCCAAGCGCTGAGCAAACCTCTCCTGTCCTGATCTTGGTTGCGATCGTCGCTGGACTTCACCACTCCGGCCTCCGAAGAGTTTCAGTGAAGGTGCTACACCTGGGATGAACGCATGAACCTGCCTTCTACAGAATGAGGCCACTGGTCCGTCGGAGTCCGTATGGACTACTCAAACTGGTGGCAGCTCTCCAGGGTTTCAAGTGGAGGTCCATCACATTCAGTATGGTCTACTCAGATTGGGAGTGGCCCTGCAGGGTCTGAAGAGGAGGTCCGTCAAAATAGAGGACACGATGGATTATCTGATAAAACAAAGCTGATGTCCCCGATGTAATTGATACTCTTAGGTCTGTGGTAATTTTGAAAGATCTTTCAGTACTTTTAATATCCAGATTAAAACGGAGAAAAAGAAAACAGTGCGAATATGGTTTACTCACTGCTTATTGTATGTATCTAGATTAGCCTTTATGTAATCTGGTTTATTCATTGATTATCGATGTAGCTTTGTTATTGTACTATATTGCACCATCTCATCTTGTCACGCTTACTATAAGAAAATGCAATAAACTATTTATTTTTAAAAATCAGGATGGTCGACTCAACCCTGACCTGGATAGCCCACGCAAGCCTGATCTCATCAGATTTCAGAAGCTAAGCAAGGCCGACCGTGGCAAGTATTTGGATGGGAGACCTCCAAGGAATACATTCAGAGGAGTGGCTTGATCACCTGCCTCTGGCCTCCCAGTTCTGGTATTCCCTCCGGGTGACATCATCACGCCGGACACATTGGGCATGCTGGAACTTTTCAGTGGATTGGGGCCCCCGAAATTGGAGGAACCCCCACCCCATCAGGGGGTTGGCAAGCCCTATCTGTCTGTCTGTCTGTCTGTCTGTCTGTCTGTCTGTCTGTCTGTCTGTCTGTCTATCTATGCATCCATCCTGGGGTCATTTCCTGCAGGAGCGCATAGGAGTGGCGCTCCGGCAGTAAAGAGCCCAGGGGGCGGGCACATGCAACAAGCCCCACCCCCTGCTCCCAGCAGCCCTCAGTCAGAGCAAGAAGCAGCTAGGTAAGTTGCAAAGCTCCCCCTGCCCCCCCCCGGTCCAAAACAGTCCAGTGGCACCTTTAAGACCAAGTTTTATTCAGGTACAAGCTCTCCCTCCTCTGCGAGGACAGATCTGCATGTTCCCCCCCCCCCAATACCTAGCAATCCAAAACAGTCCAGTGGAGCCTGAGCGGTGGGTGTTGCCTTCTGACACACTTCCGGTGATGTCAGGGGGTGTGGCACATGCAAATAAGTTATGCTAATGACTTATGCTAATGAGCTCCTGCACCTCTTTTCCTACGAAATGACCCCTGTATCTTTCTATATGTCTATCTTCTATCTTTCATCTATTTATCTATCTATCATCTTCTATCCATCCATCTATCTATCAATAATCTATCTATCTACAATTCCATCAAATTTAGAAATTCTTCCACTTTGGGGATAGAACAATCATGTTCCAGCAGACGGTGTTCAATGAACCTCTGGTTTTTCAGCTGTCCCCATTATTCACCTTGCTAAGTTGTCTGAAATATGGTGAGAAATACCTCCCCAGCAGGAACTAATGCGTTCCTCCGTGCATATTAATACCAAAACCATTACATTACAGCTTTTTCTCCCACCACACCTCAGTCCTGTTGCCTTCATGAATGGGCACGTTGGAAAACTTGCACCTGGTTTCGAATGCTGAGTAACACCGATATCAAGGCTCAGCAACAGCTCGATTGTAAGATCTGGTGTTTGCACATAGCAGATACTGGGCGTGAATTAACCACACCTCTGTTACATATGGCCTACTCAGGCCCACAGCCAAGATTTTTTGTTTGGGGGTGGTATTTAAATTTTTAAGGGGGCAGGAACCGCGCGCCTTGGTGTCTAGTCATGTCTTCGGACAGCGCTGGCTCTTCGGCTTGGAAACGGAAATGAGCACCGCCCCCTAGAGTCGGATTCGACTGGCTTTCGAGCCAGGGAAACCTCTACCTTTACTAAATTATAGTTAATTAAATTAATCTGAATGTCTTTAAGGGGGGGGGGGTGGCCAAGCCGCTGTTCTCCCGCTCTAAGCTTAGTGTGAACTAGCTCACAGTTTTTTCGCCTCCAGCTCACAGATTTCTGTCTCAGCTCAGGGAGGAGGGCTCCAGAGCAAACTAATTTATGCCGTAGCCAAACCGCTCACTCACAACTTGAATGCCGGCAGCTCACAAAGTAGAATTTTTGCTCGCAAGGCTCCACGGCTTAGAGGGAGCACTGCTCCAAGCCTGTTTCTAACTCTTCCTTTCAAGGCTATTTGTGGGGCGGGGCTTTTAATTAAGGGGGCGGTCCCCCGAAACGCCCCACTGTAGCTACAGGCCTAGGCCTACTCCCTCCTTATCCTCAGGGCCAGTCAGAAGGTGGGCATAGGCTGCTACAAGATGATGTATAGATGGTATATGACACCAAAAAAGATTGCAAATATAAATAGTAACATGTCAAACAAATGTTGGAAGTGTAAACAAATAGAGGGCTCTTTTTATCATATGTGGTGGACATGCGATAAAGCAAAAAAATTTTGGGCTGAGATTCATGCGGAGATGGAGAAAATTGTGAAATGTAAATTTAAGAAAGAACCTGAAAGAACCTGAAATATTACTTTTGGGACTTAAAATGGAAGACGTCAACATGGCGAAAAGGACTTTGATGTGGTACATGATCACAACTGCTAGAATGACATATGCTCAATGCTGGAAGCAAGACAGAACTCCCGAAATTGGGGAGTGGATAAAGAAATTACTTTTTATGGCAGAAATGGACAAAATGACAAGAAAGCTTAAAAATCTGGAAGCAGAAGAATTTTTCGCAGACTTTAAAGAATATTTAGAGAAATATTGGGATGTAAAGAACAACTTAATTTGCTTTGATAACTATTGGAAAAAAGAATGATATTAGAAGGAAGATAAATGTATAAGAATAATAGTCAATGTTCCCTCTAAGCTGTGGAGTCTTGTGAGCAAAAATTCTACTTTGTGAGCTGCTGGCATTAAAGTTTTGAGCACGCAATTTGGCTACTGCATAAATTAGTCTGCTCTGGAGCCATCCTTCCTGAGCTGAGACAAAAACGTGTGAGCTGGAGGATAAAAAAACTGTGAGCTAGCTCACACTAACTCAGCTTAGAGGGGACACTGGTTGAAAGATATGTTACCTGTAGAATGTGATTAACGAGTAAGGGGGAAAAGGTGAGAATTTAAGATGTGGGCCGGAGGTTGGAGCACTGTGGGAAGTCAAAAGGGGTGGGGAAACAGGAGAAAAGGATGTATAACAATGAGTAGTATGATGTATGTTTGACCTCTTAATATATCCGGAAAAATTGTTTTTGAAGAGAAAAAAAAGAAGGGGGGCATAGGCTACCCGTTTGGCCTCAGATTTAGACCCCGGTCCTTTTCTCAGCGTTCAATAAGCTTCGCCACTTCATATGCTCGTCGTGAGCTGCCATTACTTAATCTCCGTTCTGGAGGCTGGTGGCGGAAAGCGCTGTCCAGTCGCCGCCGACTCGTGTGCCCCCCCCCCCAGGGTTCTCAAGGAAAGAGACGTACAGAAGTAGTTTGCCATTGCCTGCCTCTGTGTCACAACCCTGGTATCCCTTGGAGGTCTCCCACCCAAATGCTCGCCAGGGCTTCCGAGATCTGAGGAGATCAGGCTATCCTGGGACGTCCAGTGCCGGGCAGAGGTGGTTGGCCACTGCCTGCCTCTGCATAGTGACCCTGGACTTCCTCGGTGGTCTCCCATCCAAGCCCTAACCGGGGCCAACCTTGCTTAGCTTCTGAGATCTGATGAAATCGGGCTAGCTTGGGATATCCAGGACAAGGCAGAGGCGATTTACCATTGTCTGACTCTGCATGGCAGCCCTAGGCTTCCTGGGTGGTCTAGAGAGCTAGTTCGGTGTAGTGGTTAAAAGCGGTGGACACTAATCTGGGAGAATCGGGTTTGATTCCCCCAGTTCTCCACGTGCAGCCAGCTGGTTGAACTTGGGCAAGCCACAGGTTCTCCACACCTTAAAAAGGATATTATTATAGCTTTGGGAAAAGTGCAGAAAAGGGCAACTCAAATGATAAAAGGGTTGGAACACTTTCCCTATGAGGAAAGGTTAAGGCGCTTGGGGCTCTTCAGCTTGGAGAAACGACGGCTGAGGGGTGACATGACTGAGGTTTATAAGATTACGCATGGGATAGAGCAGGTCGAGAAAGAGGTACTTTTCTCCCTTTCCCACAATACAAGAACTGGTGGGCACTCCATGAAATTGCTGATCGGTCGGGTTAGAACAGATAAAAGGAAGTACTTCTTCACCCAAAGAGTGATTAACCCATGGAATTCACTGCCACAGGAGGTGGTGGCAGCTACAAGGATGGGCGGCTTCAAGAGGGAATTAGATAAGCATATGGAGCAGAGGTCCATCGGTGGCTATTAGCCACAAGGTATAGATAGGAACTCTCAGTCTGGGGCAAGTGATGCTCTGTCTTCTTGGTGCTTGAGGGGGGGGGCAACAGTGGGAGGGATTCTGGAGTTCTGGCCCCATTGCTGGACCTCCTGAGGGCACCTGGTATTTCTGGCCACTGTGTGACAGAGTGTTGGACTGGATGGGCCATTGGCCTGATCCAACATCGGCTTCTCTTATGTTCTTAAAGAGAGAGAGAGAAGGAAAGACAGATAGAAGGAAAGAGAGAAGAAAAGGAGGGAAAGAAAGAAAGAGAAGGAAATGAGGGAAGAGGGAAAGGCAAA
>NW_015164220.1:268093-270898 GCF_001447785.1 Gekko japonicus
AGAGAGAGAGAGAGAGAGAGAGAAAGAAAGAAAGAAAGAAAGAAAGAAAGAAAGAAAGAAAGAAAGAAAGAAAGAAAGAAAGAAAGAAGTTCGAAGGAGCATTTCTTGGGTCTGTCAGCTGCCGTTCCATTCTTCAGAGCCAAAGGATAACGTTCCATTGAAATGCACACCTCGTTCATAGATCCATTTAAATGTTTGTAGCAATTTAATTGTCAGAGATACCAGTTTTCCTAAAGACTGTAATCACGTGTGGTCTGAAGCACAGGACAGCAGGGAAGGTGCCCTCCTTTGCCCTTGCTAAATGGTACATTAGATGAAATGTAAACACTCCCCGGAGCATTTGCCCAGCTTGGTTATTATTGTCGCTGAAAATAACGTCTTCTTTTTCAGCAATGCTGTAGGCTGATTGAGCCTGAATACTTGCAAGGGGGCAACCAAGATTATTTGGGGGTAGGAGCACCAGGCCTGTAGTCAGGATTCTTTAATTTGGGGAGGGCTTTAAATAAGTCAGGGGGCACCCCGCACAGACACACCCCCAGGGAGCGCCACAAATAAAATTGTGCCCCAAGCACTTTTTCCAAAGCTATAATTTCTTTCTTTCTTTCTTTCTTTCTTTCTTTCTTTCTTTCTTTCTTTCTTTCTTTCTTTCTTTCCTTCCTTCCTTCCTTCCTTCCTTCCTTCCTTCCTTCCTTCCTTCCTTCCTTCCTTCCTTCCCTTCCTTCCCTTCCTTTCCTTCCTTTTTCCTGCTCCTCTCTTTCTTTTTTCTTTCTTTTTTTTATTTTATTCCTATCTGTCTTTTTTTCACTTTCTTTTCACTTCATTTTCACTGTCATGTCTGCTCCCCTTCCCGCCCCCTTTCACTTACAAAACGTTCTGAATTCTGAAATGGTTTCCCCCCGCCTTTCGGATTACGCTTTCTCCCTCAGCAGGCTGATCATTGGCTAGTAGATACGAAACGGCTCCGTTGGAGTTATCCTTTAATTACAGCTGGAAACGTTTCCAATTAGAAAGACAGAAACTGCGGTTACCAGAGGACATTAAGAAGATGCATAGCGGAATTTCTTTTAAGAACAAAAGGGTCTCTTCCTAGCCAGGGTGGGGGAAAGGCCGAGACACAAATGGACCACAGTGACTAACCAAAGGTTGTACCTTACCAATGTTCACCGTGAAAAAATTATTCTACTCCAATTACAGTCCACAAGTTTGCTTCTTCTTCTTTTTGTTTCTTTATTCTACTTCATGCAGCGCTGCTGCTGCTGCTTCCAAACAATTGTCGTGCGACTACAGAGAGCCAGCAGATGCCGAGGAAATACAAGATTCATTCTGAGTAGGAGAGGTAGAGCATGGGCTCCAAGTGGAAAGCGACCTGACGAAGCATTGAGGGAAACAGATCGTTTACCCGGGAAATCTGTACTTGCAGGACAATTGTCGGAAGCGGCAGAAGCAGCACTGCATGATGTACAATAAAGAAACAAAAGAAGAAGAAGCAAACTTGTGGACTGTAATTGGACTAGAAACATTTTTTCACAGTGAACATTGGTAGGGTGCAACAAAAGGGTGGGGAAAGGCAACTTCGATCTCTGATTGGACCTTGTGCTATTTGGGTTGGGGGGTTTTTTGGGTAAATTTGTAAGTCTGTTGCTGTTAAGGATGTCCCTGATAAGGGTTGCCAACCTCCAGGTGGGGCCTGGAGAGTTATCACAACTTCTCCAGGCTACGGAGATCAGTTCCCCTGTGGGAAATGGCAGCTTTGGAGGGTGGGGCTCTCTGGCATTATACCCTGCTGAGCCCCCTCCCCTCTCAAACCCCCCCTGCCACAAGCCCTGCCCCCAAATCTCCAGGTATTTCCCCACCCGGAGTTGGCAACCCTATTCCTACTATATAAATTTTTTGCATCGATTTAACACGTCTCGTTTAACATGGCCTGTGCTTCACCTCTGGTCTGTTTCCAGGTTTCTATGAGTCAAATCCAATTGCACTGTCCACTGGATGTCCCACCCTGTTGATTCTATTGACTTATACAGTTGACTTGTATTGCAATCTGCCTTGAGTCCCAGAAGAAAGGCGGACAGACAGACAGACAGGTTGATAGATAGACAGATTCAGGTGGGGTAGCCGTGTTGGTTTGAAGCAGCAGAACAAAGTTTGGATCCGGTGGCACCTTGAAGACTAACAAAGTTTTATTCTGCATGCACATGAAAGCTTACACCCAGAATGAAACTTTGTTGGTCTTAGAAGTGCCACTGGACTCAAATTTTGTTCAGACAGAAAGATACACAGACAGACAGACAGACAGGTAGGTAGGTAGACAGATGATAAACTGACAGATAATAGATTGATAGATGAGAGATAGACAATTGATTGATAGATAGATAGATGATAGAAGATGATCGATAGATAGATAGATGGTAGATAGATGATCAATAGATAGATGATAGATGGTAGATAGATGATCAATAGATAGATGATAGATAGATGATAGATAGATGGTAGACAGATGGTAGATAGATGTAGATGATCAATAGATAGAAGATAGATAGATGGTGATAGATGATCGATAGATAACGGTAGGTAGATGGTAGATAGATGGTAGATGGGTAGATGATAGACAGACAGACAGATAGATAGACAGAGAGATGATAGATAGATAATGATGATGATGATGGTGATGATGATGATGATGAAGAAAATAGTTAGATGACAGACAGACAGATAGACAGATAGATAGATAGATGGTAGATGGTAGATAGATGATAGATAGACAGACAGATAGATAGACAGACAGATAGACAGACAGATAGACAG